>NC_051214.1:2915051-3182551 GCF_015220715.1 Pygocentrus nattereri
CACCATGTTCTGTATCTACCATCCTGTAGGTGTTCCACCATGTGTTTTTTATGTTGAGAGCCCTGTATCTGTTCCACTTTATTCTATATCTTCCATCCTGTAGGTGTTCTACCATATTCTATGTCTACTATCCTCTAGGTGTTCCACCATGTTCTGTATTTGCCATCTTGTAGGTGTTCCACCATGTTCAATATCTACCATCATCTATGTGTTCCACCATGTTCAATATCTACCATCATCTATGTGTTCCACCATGCTCAATATCTACCATCATCTATGTGTTCCACCATGTTCTATGTCTAATATCCTGAAAGGTGTTCTACGATGTTCTATATATATCATCCCATAGGTGTTCCACCATGTCCTGTATCTGCCATCCTGCATGTGTTCCACCATGTTCTATGTTCACCATCTTGTATGTGGTCCACCATGTTCTATGTCTACCATCTGTATGTGTTCTACCATGTTCTATATCTACCATTCTTTCTTTTATGTAGAGTATTTTTCTCATTGAGTCTTGGTTCCTCTCAGTGGTTGTTCCTTGTGCTGGGAGGCTTTCACACTATAGCCTCCCACTGAACAGACATTTGGAGATGCTGCAGCCCAAACTGAGGCCGTCTCTCCTCTGATGATTCTCGGAAGGCCAACACTAACTCATCCTGTTCTGATGTTGCCATTAACATAATTCACATCCGTGGGCGGTTGTTGATTATTCCCACAATGGGGCGGATTAGACAAACAATCCAGTTTAGATCGCATCCATCAGGAGAGGCTTCATAAATGACAGACAGACATTAGCCCAGGGCTGCACAAAGCATAATTCTAGGCTTCCAGGTAAACAGGCCTGTCACAGATGCTCTTTAGATGTTGTGATGAGTTAAGACCTCAGATGATCCAACAAACATGAATCATTTTGGCCAGAATTAGGCCAATATTTATCAGTATAAATACACAGCCCTGATTAACACTGGCTGAGGTCTAACTTGCACAGTTTTGAACCAAAATTGGTCAGAAGTCAATGACCTACTGTTAAACTACTGTTCAGAAGTCTTCATTGTTTTGGTTTTTGTGGTGTTGTGTTCAAAAGAAACACCCTTTGGCTTTGTTAACACAGCAGGTAAAAGTGGCCCAAATCCTGGGAGCATGAACAGCAAAATACACTGAAATGGGGCTCCCGAGTGGTGCAACCGTCTGAGCATTGGCCGTGTCATCAGGAGATCCCGAGTTCGATCCCTGGTGATACTACAGCCATCTGTAGCCGGGAGCCCAACAGAGCACAATTGGCCTCGCTCTCTCTGGGTGGGAAGGATGCTCCTCCTTCTCCTCCCATCACTCAACGCAGTTCGAAAAGAAGTGGTGGCTGGTTTCACAGGTCTCGGAGGAAGCCTATGCTGCCTTCACCCTTCTAGCGTTGGCAGTGTCGTGTGATTGGTGGAGTCCTCAGTAGTGGGTGGATTTGGAAACGTGAAAATTGGGTAAAAAAAACACTGAATCTGACATTTTCAATTCCGATCTGAGACGCTTTCATATGTGGCACTGAAATCCGATACGTATCCGATCTGCGGCAATGAGACTCAGTCTGAACAGCCAGATCGGAATTCATGCCACGTTTACATCAATCCAACTCCACAATTATAATAATTCTGCGCTGCTGATACTCAAAAACATTTGGGGTGATATTTCTGTACCTAAAATTAGAAGAGATTTATGTAAAACCCTCCCTGTCCGAGGAGATTTTGAAAGAAATGTCCGAACGCGGCCGCAGAAGAACGATTCTGCAGCGTCACAGAACAGTCAAAAGTCTGAAAGCAGAGAACACATTCTGGGTGATGAGCCCAGCTGTCAGTCAGTAAAGCTTCATGATGGCTCCCGTGATGCTGGCAGACGAAGCTGATCCTGCGGGAGCGACTGGCGTTCGTTGGCGGTTGTGATTGTTTACCTCTGGATGAGCCATTAAAGCAGCGTGACGCTCTGTTCTTTTGCGTATGTGGCTCGGTTTAGGAGCTGATCTGAGATACTGGGAATAGCCAAACAAGAAAAAATGGATTTGTTGAGAAGATCACCAATGCTGTGTGAACGTAGCCTTAGCATCAGTAATTTGGGCGGGGTGGGGGGGGAGTGGGATATGGATGGGGGGGTTATTTATATTTTTAGCACTTCATATTTTATGCTTGTGTAATGATGTAACCAGAAGTCAGTTCTGTTAAGAGCAAAACACTGCAGATGGCTAATTCGGTCCTAAGCGTGTTTCACGGCTGGCTTGTTTAATTCATAAACTGACTAGACAGTCATTTTACATGCAATCCGGTTCGTATCTTTGTTGAAACGCCTCCTTGATTCATGCAAAAGGAGCAGCCAATGTGTTTAAGGCCAGTTGATCGGTTTGTATGACTTGCTATGGTTTTTATAACATGCTGCCGACTGACTATCATTTATTTTGCACTTCGGTCTTGTTAGAAGGTGTCAGAACATTCCTGCAGACAGAGTTATGCTGGGAGATGCCAAACATTTGCCCAAATATTTAATGCCTCGTTAAACGTAGGCACTCCTGAGCTGCTGATTAGCGGCGGGCCCCGCGCCTTTGTCTGACACGCTAATTGCCTGTTTAGCCTCATAATTATCATTAGCATCCTTCATTTTCATGAGGCTCTTTGCAGCTTTTTCAACAGAGATGTGATGAACAATAGCATGAATAGGCATTGCGCACACACATGAATACACGTTAAACACTCAATGAAGGTGTGAAAGATGGACTTGAGTTAACGGCATTCATGTTGGAATGTTTAAACGGACTATCCTTTGGGCTCCAGGTGATCGTGACTTCAGTTTTTGGGTGGGAAAGATCTTTATTTCGCATGATGCTGACCACACACAGCAGAATTAGCAGTTAGGGTCCATCTCAGAACGGCTGTCCAGTGACGAGGTGTTAGCAGAAGCTTTGAAGGACGTGGTGGAGCTTCATGTGTCTTGGAGGTAGTAAAGGACGTAGACTGCACTCTTAAAGGTGGTGCTCCACGGGTTCTTTAGTTAAGAAAACGGAGAAGCGAAGAACACTCCAACAACTCTGTGCTCGGTCATAGGGTTCTTTAGTAAAGAAAACTGTTCAAGATAGAACCATGAGCGCTCAAAAGAACTCTTAGCATGGTTAAAAGTTTCTTCTATTATGGTACCAATCTTGTACTCTCTGAAAAAAATGATGCTTCAACATGATTAAAGGGTTCTTTGCATCGTGAAAAGATTCCTCATGCTGTACGTGGTTCCATACAGCAACTTTTTGAAAAAAGGTTCTGAAAAAGGGTTCTTCTGATGTCTATCTCCTAACAAGAAGAACCCTTTCTGGTGCTATATAGAGCCCTTTTCAAAAAAGGCTCTGTAAAAACTGCCCATAGCAATTCATGCACACTTTTCATCAATAGGACACTTTCATGATGCAAAGAACCCTTTTAATCATAAAAAGGGCTTTTTGAGTGTTCACAGGTCCATATAGACCCATTTCCTTAACTAAAGAACCCTTGTAGAACCATTTTTTTAAGTGTGTGGTTAAACAATTTGACCACTATGACGAATGAATGCAGGTAACTCCACGTACGACCAGAGCAGACCATGCTGATGTTAGCCTGTTTAGCTGAACGGCTGAGTCAGGGATGTTTCAGTCATGCTGGCAGATGCTCGGATCTCCTGCCGCTGTTGAGTCTGATCTATCTGAACTAGTCCACTCTGCTTAAAGGCAGGAGACGTCAAGGAACGGCCGATCTTGTGGGGGTTAGGATTAGCCTAGGACAGTTGGTCTGGGGTGTCTGGCAGGCACATTTGAGACAAACGACTTGAGAAATTTGACGGCGCTGAAGTTGGCATGATTGGTGCCACCTTAAATGGTGCAGCAGTTATAAGAATAGAATAGAACGCAACTGGCCCATTTAAGGCGGAACGTGAAATTCAGACTAAACGCTGGCAAATAAGGAGGCAACTTCAGTTTGTAGGAGTTAAGATGTGAAACCACACTCAGCTGTTTCTGACAGGCCTGCAGTGCCAGGGTTAGAGAGGAATGTTGATCCTTATGTCGTTCAGATCTGGATTCACTGTTTCAGGTTTGCTCTGGTTGTTAAAGCTGGTTCTTATTAAAAGTGAAGGGACGTCCCAGAACAATAAACCACTGTTAACCTACAAAAACAGGCTAGAATCTGAAATCACTCTCTTCCTCTCTATTATTCTCTCCTTCTCTCTCATTTTTTACTTGTGCTATCACTCCATCTGTTACTGTCCCTATTTTCTCTCTCTCTTTCTTTCTCCTCTCTCTCATTCATTTTCTTGCACCTCTCTATCAGCCTCTACTCTCTCTCTCTGTCATTCTTTCTTTCTCTTTTGCTCTCTCATTCTCTCTCTGCCTCTCTCTTCTTCCCTATCAGTCTCTATTCTCTCACTTTCCTTCTCTCTCCTTCTTTCATTCTTTCTCTCTCATTTTCTTTCTCATTTTCTCACTTGTTCTTTTTCTTGGTATGTCTTTCTCGCTACTTTCTCATTCTAGCTCTCTTCTCTCTCTCTCTCTCTCTCTTACTCTCTCATTCTCTCTTTCTCTCTCTTATTCTTTCTCTCATTTACTTTCTCACTCTCTCTCATTTTCTTTCTCAATCTCTCGCTCATTCTTTCTCTCTCTCTCATTTTCTGTCTCAATCTCTCGCTCATTCTTTTTCTTGCTCTCTTTCTCGCTGTTACTTTCTCTCTCATTCTAGCTCTCTTCTCTCTCTCTCACGCTCTCTCTTGCTCTCTCATTCTCTCTGTCTCTCTCTCTATCTCATTCTTTCTCTCATTAACTTTCTCTCTCTCTCTCTCTCTTTCTGTCTCTGTCTCTTTCTCACTCTCTCTCTCTCTCTCTCTCTCTCTCCCTCCCACCCACTCTCCACCCTGTATTTGATGAGCTTTCCGTGGAGTCAACTTCAAAAGGGTGGGAACGCCCACTCTTCCTCTCAGACTCGGCGTCTGTGTGCGTGTGAGCTGATATCCACCAACACACTGTCTGTCTGTGAAAGAGGAAATCCTGCCTTCTCCTCAGCGCCGGCGCTCAGACCTGATCCAGCTCAGAGAGCTGAAGCATTTTTCTCCCTCGTAGAAAAACGTACAATCAGTCGTTATCACTCGGGAACATGATCGTCTGAAAGAATGTGTGATTATGTGCTGTTATAACATATGACCTGTAGCACGATCACATTATTCCCATCACGCCCCTTACAGAAAGAAAAATACATGAATTTCACATGTAAGTAAACGTGAGGCTTTCCTGCACCTCACGTTTAAAATGTGTGCTTTATCTTCACTTGTGAACACCTGGACTTTGGTCATGAAGGGAGGGAAAAAAGGCCGCTCGTGATTTATGTCCTGTTAATTTCGATCTCGGAAATTTTGCAGTTCAAGGTGCTCAGCGACTGCAGCCGTCACTTAAGGGCCACCATCCTTTATGATCTGATTGGTCAGCACAGGGAAAAAGGCTACTTGACTGCTTTGAGTAACTGTTTTGGACTCTGGAACCCCTTAATTCCCCTGTGATTTTACAGGTTTTTCTCACAGAACTTAGCATCTACTTACAGGTGAGCTTGTGTCGGTTGGTTGCTTTGCATTTGTTTGCGGCAATTAACCCTCTGGGGTCCACAAACTCACCCACGTATCAAATCCTCTGTTTCTATCTCTGTGTCTTTGTGATGAACCAGCTCAGAAATCCAGTTTAAACACTTCCTGAATCTGTAGAGTTGCCCTTTCCATTCCATCTCATCTCAAGATCAAACAAGACTCCCATCCAGAGTTATGAGCCTGTGAAGAGGGGCTGAGATACACGTCATCTGTCTCTCACCATGTGGAGCTGCTGGATTTGTGTGTCTCTGTCCAAGTCGCGTTTCGAGGCTCTGAGGTAAGAGTTGAGACTTGAGTCTCTAAGGTGAGACTCCACGTTGCATCTCAAGTCTCTAAGGGGAGAGTCCAAATCGAGTCTTGAGTCTTTAAGGTGAGAGTCCGTGTCGAGTCTCGGATCTCTGAGGTTAGAGTCTGAGTCAAGTCTTGGATCTCTGAGGGGAGAGTCAGAGTCCAGTCTCAAGTCTCTGAGGGGGAGTTATGAGCCTATGAAGAGGGGTTGAGATACACGTCATCTGCCTCTCGCCATGTGGAGCTGCTGGATTCGTGTGTCCGTCTACATTCTGTGTGAAACTGACCGACGGACACTCAGGAAATCACCAAGGACTGACCGCCACGCCGGAAACCCTTCATTCTTCATTCAGTCCATGTCGGAGACTCGTGTGAAACGGCGTCAGAGAGTTTCCAGCTGCTGAAGCTGCTGCAGCGGGTTTGGAAAGTAGTGATGAAGATAACGGAGCGTTTAGATATGAAACACATGAAGATCGTGTTCTATGAAGAACCTTTAGAGGAGGGTTTAAGAAGATCTTAACAAGTCGAGAGAAGATGGTACGATACAGATGCAGAAAGTAAGGATTGGGCTACAAAATGCTGAAAAAGTCCCTCTTTCGTTCCTTTGACTGCACTCAGAAGGTTCCTCTCTGTTCTGCTCTTGCAGCTGTGTCGTTGCTAATTACCTCTCATTAACTCCATCAAACGCTTTTAAACAGTGTTTCATTGCACTTTTTGCTGTTTCTCCTGCTCCCAACACACCTGATCCAACTACTCAGCTCATTAACAGCCTATTATTGGCCTGAAGTGGCTGCACTAAAGCAGGATGGGCTTTCAGGACCAGGGCTGAGAAACACCGCTCTAAAACAACGTGATGGAGATGTTTCCTCTGCTTCACTGCGCTGTGAAACAGTGCGCCTCGGCCTGCTGTTCAGTTGTGAGCGTTCAGTAGATGTTCCTGCCCGCTGTTCAGTCACCCCGTAAATCAGAGTCCACGCTGCGTGTGAGTACATGCGTGTGGAGCCCGTGATCAGTCATGCGCTATGGCAGCCTCAGGAAAGCCCTCATACGCGCACTTCAGCCCGTCAACACGCTCACATCTGCTCACACACACACTGATCGGGGTCTTCGCAGACACTCCACAGGCCAGAAGCGCGAAACAGCACTAAGTTTGAAGAGCAGAATCTTCTTCAGGAGACAGCCGACAGCTTTAGGTCCTTGGCTGAGCCCCAAGTTCACCACACTGGACTGAAAACAGGCTGAGAATAAATAAAAACAGTTTACATAATGACTAAGACGACTGCAGTGTGTGCCTCAACAGCGGAGAACAGTTGGTCATCCAAAGCGCTGTTTGGACGGGATTCGTTTTAAATGAGGAGGTGGGGGGAGTGTTGTTATCATTAGTTATTATTATGGTGTTTCTCAGTGATTTTAGTCCCATCTGAATGCACCGTAACCGTCTTGCACTCCTGCTTCAGTAAACTGGAAAACCCAATATCCTTTCCAGTGACATGATCTTAGCTCTAGTCCGTATGCCTAATATTCCTCATTTTTGGAAATGTTATTATAAGCTCATTATAAGATTACTTAACTTATATCCAGGCACTTTAAGTGATTTTATTAAGTCTGATTATGTTGGCAAATGATTTTGCTTATTTTAAGAAATACGATTGAAACCAGAAAAATGATCTGCCAGTACAGTGAGATCATTTCACCTCCTAAAATCACTTGAAACGAGTAAAAGATGTCTAGAAATAAGATGAATAATTTCATAATAAGCTGTGAACAACCTTAAAATGAGATTTTTTTTGCAGTGTAGAGATGCCGGCGCTTTTTACCTTTTGTGAACAAGCCAGAGAGATAAGTTTGAGTTATATTACTCCTGCACAAATCATATCAGTAAAATGCCATCATATTCAGTGGAAAATTAGTTTTTTTGTGTTCTCTCTGGCTCAAAACAAGCGATAAGTACTGTCCTACCTCAAATGTACAACACAGAACATTAAAATGAAGCAATTTCCAGTTTGATCTTATGGCACGATGTTGGCTGTTGGCTGTAAATGAATGCTTATTTATATAAGGCCTTTTTGAAAGGGAGGCTATATAGCACCAAAAGGTTTCTGTTACTGTTACAGTCTTGACATCATAACTACAGAAGAACCCTATTTGTGCTGTATTGAACCAAATACAACACATTTTCCATCAATCTGAAGAAGCATTTCACCATTTAAGAACCATTTAAGTGACCCTTATTAGACCCACAACGGGGAAATTACCCCTCAGCATTTAACCCATCTGTGCAGCGAAACACCACATACACACTAGTGAGCACACACACACTAGGGGGCAGTGAGCACACTTGCCCGGAGCGGTGGGCAGCCCAATCCACGGCGCCCGGGGAGCAGTTGGGGGTTAGGTGTCTTGCTCAAGGACACCTCAGTCATGGACTGTCGGCTCTGGGGATCGAACCGGCAACCTTGCGGTCACGAGGCTGGTTCCCTAACCTCCAGGAACACTCACAGTGTCCAGGAACCTCCAGGAACACTCACTGTCATTCCTAAAGAACCATTTTGTTTAAGAATGTACTTTTATTTTACAGTGTTATGCATATCTTTAACTACTTATAAGCACTTATGCAAGCTTAATTAATCTCAGCATAACTGAGCTCTGCTAAAGCCTGAGTAGACTGATGAATCAATGTGATCAGTTATTAATCTCAGTGTTACTGAGCTCTGCTAAAGCCTGAGTAGACTGATAAATCAATGTGATCAGTTATTAATCTCAGTGTTACTGAGCTCTGCTAAAGCCTGAGTAGACTGATAAATCAATGTGATCAGTTATTAATCTCAGTGTTACTGAGCTCTGCTAAAGCCTGAGTAGACTGATAAATCAATGTGATCGGTTATTAATCTCAGTGTTACTGAGCTCTGCTAAAGCCTGAGTAGACTGATAAATCAATGTGATCAGTTATTAATCTCAGTGTTACTGAGCTCTGCTAAAGCCTGAGTAGACTGATAAATCAATGTGATCAGTTATTAATCTCAGCGTTACTGAGCTCTGCTAAAGCCTGAGTAGACTGATAAATCAATGTGATCAGTTATTAATCTCAGCGTTACTGAGCTCTGCTAAAGCCTGAGTAGACTGATAAATCAATGTGATCGGTTATTAATCTCAGTGTTACTGAGCTCTGCTAAAGCCTGAGTAGACTGATAAATCAATGTGATCGGTTATTAATCTCAGCGTTACTGAGCTCTGCTAAAGCCTGAGTAGACTGATAAATCAATGTGATCGGTTATTAATCTCAGTGTTACTGAGCTCTGCTAAAGCCTGAGTAGACTGATAAATCAATGTGATCAGTTATTAATCTCAGCGTTACTGAGCTCTGCTAAAGCCTGAGTAGACTGATAAATCAATGTGATCGGTTATTAATCTCAGCATTACTGAGCTCTGCTAAAGCCTGAGTAGACTGATAAATCAATGTGATCAGTTATTAATCTCAGTGTTACTGAGCTCTGCTAAAGCCTGTGTAGACTGATAAATCAATGTGATTAGTTATTAATCTCAGCGTTACTGAGCTCTGCTAAAGTCTGAGTAGACTGATAAATCAATGTGATCAGTTATTAATCTCAGTGGTACTGAGCTCTGCTAAAGACTGAGTAGACTGATAAATCAATGTGATCAGTTATTAATCTCAGCGTTACTGAGCTCTGCTAAAGCCTGAGTAGACTGATAAATCAATGTGATCAGTTATTAATCTCAGTGGTACTGAGCTCTGCTAAAGACTGAGTAGACTGATAAATCAATGTGATCAGTTATTAATCTCAGTGTTACTGAGCTCTGCTAAAGTCTGAGTAGACTGATAAATCAATGTGATCAGTTATTAATCTCAGCGTTACTGAGCTCTGCTAAAGTCTGAGTAGACTGATAAATCAATGTGATCAGTTATTAATCTCAGCGTTACTGAGCTCTGCTAAAGCCTGAGTAGACTGATAAATCAATGTGATCAGTTATTAATCTCAGTGTTACTGAGCTCTGCTAAAGCCTGAGTAGACTGATAGATCAATGTGATCGGTTATTAATCTCAGTGTTACTGAGCTCTGCTAAAGCCTGAGTAGACTGATAAATCAATGTGATCAGTTATTAATCTCAGTGTTACTGAGCTCTGCTAAAGCCTGAGTAGACCGATAGATCAATGTGATCGGTTATTAATCTCAGTGTTACTGAGCTCTGCTAAAGCCTGAGTAGACTGATAAATCAATGTGATCAGTTATTAATCTCAGCGTTACTGAGCTCTGCTAAAGCCTGAGTAGACTGATAAATCAATGTGATCAGTTATTAATCTCAGCGTTACTGAGCTCTGCTAAAGCCTGAGTAGACTGATAAATCAATGTGATCGGTTATTAATCTCAGTGTTACTGAGCTCTGCTAAAGCCTGAGTAGACTGATAAATCAATGTGATCGGTTATTAATCTCAGTGTTACTGAGCTCTGCTAAAGCCTGAGTAGACTGATAAATCAATGTGATCGGTTATTAATCTCAGCGTTACTGAGCTCTGCTAAAGCCTGAGTAGACTGATAAATCAATGTGATCGGTTATTAATCTCAGTGTTACTGAGCTCTGCTAAAGCCTGAGTAGACTGATAAACCAATGTGATCGGTTATTAATCTCAGTGTTACTGAGCTCTGCTAAAGCCTGAGTAGACTGATAAACCAATGTGATCGGTTATTAATCTCAGTGTTACTGAGCTCTGCTAAAGTCTGAGTAGACTGATAAATCAATGTGATCAGTTATTAATCTCAGCGTTACTGAGCTCTGCTAAAGCCTGAGTAGACTGATAAATCAATGTGATCAGTTATTAATCTCAGTGTTACTGAGCTCTGCTAAAGCCTGAGTAGACTGATAAATCAATGTGATCGGTTATTAATCTCAGTGTTACTGAGCTCTGCTAAAGCCTGAGTAGACTGATAAATCAATGTGATCGGTTATTAATCTCAGCGTTACTGAGCTCTGCTAAAGCCTGAGTAGACTGATAAATCAATGTGATCGGTTATTAATCTCAGCGTTACTGAGCTCTGCTAAAGTCTGAGTAGACTGATAAATCAATGTGATCAGTTATTAATCTCAGCGTTACTGAGCTCTGCTAAAGCCTGAGTAGACTGATAAATCAATGTGATCAGTTATTAATCTCAGTGTTACTGAGCTCTGCTAAAGCCTGAGTAGACTGATAAATCAATGTGATCGGTTATTAATCTCAGTGTTACTGAGCTCTGCTAAAGCCTGAGTAGACTGATAAATCAATGTGATCAGTTATTAATCTCAGCGTTACTGAGCTCTGCTAAAGCCTGAGTAGACTGATAAATCAATGTGATCGGTTATTAATCTCAGCGTTACTGAGCTCTACTAAAGCCTGAGTAGACTGATAAATCAATGTGATCGGTTATTAATCTCAGCGTTACTGAGCTCTGCTAAAGCCTGAGTAGACTGATAAATCAATGTGATCAGTTATTAATCTCAGCGTTACTGAGCTCTGCTAAAGCCTGAGTAGACTGATAAATCAATGTGATCAGTTATTAATCTCAGCGTTACTGAGCTCTGCTAAAGCCTGAGTAGACTGATAAATCAATGTGATCGGTTATTAATCTCAGCGTTACTGAGCTCTGCTAAAGCCTGAGTAGACTGATAAATCAATGTGATCAGTTATTAATCTCAGCGTTACTGAGCTCTGCTAAAGCCTGAGTAGACTGATAAATCAATGTGATCGGTTATTAATCTCAGTGTTACTGAGCTCTGCTAAAGCCTGAGTAGACTGATAAATCAATGTGATCAGTTATTAATCTCAGTGTTACTGAGCTCTGCTAAAGTCTGAGTAGACTGATAAATCAATGTGATCAGTTATTAATCTCAGTGTTACTGAGCTCTGCTAAAGCCTGAGTAGACTGATAAATCAATGTGATCAGTTATTAATCTCAGTGTTACTGAGCTCTGCTAAAGCCTGAGTAGACTGATAAATCAATGTGATCAGTTATTAATCTCAGTGTTACTGAGCTCTGCTAAAGCCTGAGTAGACTGATAAATCAATGTGATCGGTTATTAATCTCAGTGTTACTGAGCTCTGCTAAAGCCTGAGTAGACTGATAAATCAATGTGATCAGTTATTAATCTCAGCGTTACTGAGCTCTGCTAAAGCCTGAGTAGACTGATAAATCAATGTGATCAGTTATTAATCTCAGTGTTACTGAGCTCTGCTAAAGCCTGAGTAGACTGATAAATCAATGTGATCGGTTATTAATCTCAGTGTTACTGAGCTCTGCTAAAGCCTGAGTAGACTGATAAATCAATGGGATCAGTTATTAATCTCAGTGTTACTGAGCTCTGCTAAAGCCTGAGTAGACTGATAAATCAATGTGATCGGTTATTAATCTCAGCATTACTGAGCTCTGCTAAAGTCTGAGTAGACTGATAAATCAATGTGATCAGTTATTAATCTCAGTGTTACTGAGCTCTGCTAAAGCCTGAGTAGACTGATAAATCAATGTGATCGGTTATTAATCTCAGCGTTACTGAGCTCTGCTAAAGCCTGAGTAGACTGATAAATCAATGTGATCGGTTATTAATCTCAGTGTTACTGAGCTCTGCTAAAGCCTGAGTAGACTGATAAATCAATGTGATCAGTTATTAATCTCAGTGTTACTGAGCTCTGCTAAAGCCTGAGTAGACTGATAAATCAATGTGATCGGTTATTAATCTCAGTGTTACTGAGCTCTGCTAAAGCCCGAGTAGACTGATAAATCAATGTGATCAGTTATTAATCTCAGTGTTACTGAGCTCTGCTAAAGCCTGAGTAGACTGATAAATCAATGTGATCAGTTATTAATCTCAGCGTTACTGAGCTCTGCTAAAGCCTGAGTAGACTGATAAATCAATGTGATCAGTTATTAATCTCAGCGTTACTGAGCTCTGCTAAAGCCTGAGTAGACTGATAAATCAATGTGATCGGTTATTAATCTCAGCGTTACTGAGCTCTGCTAAAGCCTGAGTAGACTGATAAATCAATGTGATCGGTTATTAATCTCAGTGTTACTGAGCTCTGCTAAAGTCTGAGTAGACTGATAAATCAATGTGATAAGTTATTAATCTCAGTGTTACTGAGCTCTGCTAAAGCCTGAGTAGACTGATAAATCAATGTGATCGGTTATTAATCTCAGTGTTACTGAGCTCTGCTAAAGCCTGAGTAGACTGATAAATCAATGTGATCGGTTATTAATCTCAGTGTTACTGAGCTCTGCTAAAGCCTGAGTAGACTGATAAATCAATGTGATCGGTTATTAATCTCAGCGTTACTGAGCTCTGCTAAAGCCTGAGTAGACTGATAAATCAATGTGATCGGTTATTAATCTCAGCGTTACTGAGCTCTGCTAAAGTCTGAGTAGACTGATAAATCAATGTGATCAGTTATTAATCTCAGTGTTACTGAGCTCTGCTAAAGCCTGAGTAGACTGATAAATCAATGTGATCGGTTATTAATCTCAGCGTTACTGAGCTCTGCTAAAGCCTGAGTAGACTGATAAATCAATGTGATCAGTTATTAATCTCAGCGTTACTGAGCTCTGCTAAAGTCTGAGTAGACTGATAAATCAATGTGATCGGTTATTAATCTCAGCGTTACTGAGCTCTGCTAAAGCCTGAGTAGACTGATAAATCAATGTGATCAGTTATTAATCTCAGTGTTACTGAGCTCTGCTAAAGCCTGAGTAGACTGATAAATCAATGTGATCGGTTATTAATCTCAGCGTTACTGAGCTCTGCTAAAGCCTGAGTAGACTGATAAATCAATGTGATCGGTTATTAATCTCAGTGTTACTGAGCTCTGCTAAAGCCTGAGTAGACTGATAAATCAATGTGATCAGTTATTAATCTCAGTGTTACTGAGCTCTGCTAAAGCCTGAGTAGACTGATAAATCAATGTGATCGGTTATTAATCTCAGCGTTACTGAGCTCTGCTAAAGCCTGAGTAGACTGATAAATCAATGTGATCAGTTATTAATCTCAGCGTTACTGAGCTCTGCTAAAGCCTGAGTAGACTGATAAATCAATGTGATCGGTTATTAATCTCAGTGTTACTGAGCTCTGCTAAAGCCTGAGTAGACTGATAAATCAATGTGATCGGTTATTAATCTCAGTGTTACTGAGCTCTGCTAAAGCCTGAGTAGACTGATAAATCAATGTGATCGGTTATTAATCTCAGCGTTACTGAGCTCTGCTAAAGCCTGAGTAGACTGATAAATCAATGTGATCGGTTATTAATCTCAGCGTTACTGAGCTCTGCTAAAGCCTGAGTAGACTGATAAATCAATGTGATCGGTTATTAATCTCAGCGTTACTGAGCTCTGCTAAAGCCTGAGTAGACTGATAAATCAATGTGATCGGTTATTAATCTCAGTGTTACTGAGCTCTGCTAAAGCCTGAGTAGACTGATAAATCAATGTGATCGGTTATTAATCTCAGTGTTCCTGAGCTCTGCTAAAGCCTGAGTAGACTGATAAATCAATGTGATCAGTTATTAATCTCAGTGTTACTGAGCTCTGCTAAAGTCTGAGTAGACTGATAAATCAATGTGATCAGTTATTAATCTCAGCGTTACTGAGCTCTGCTAAAGCCTGAGTAGACTGATAAATCAATGTGATCAGTTATTAATCTCAGTGTTACTGAGCTCTGCTAAAGCCTGAGTAGACTGATAAATCAATGTGATCAGTTATTAATCTCAGTGTTACTGAGCTCTGCTAAAGCCTGAGTAGACTGATAAATCAATGTGATCAGTTATTAATCTCAGTGTTACTGAGCTCTGCTAAAGTCTGAGTAGACTGATAAATCAATGTGATCAGTTATTAATCTCAGCGTTACTGAGCTCTGCTAAAGCCTGAGTAGACTGATAAATCAATGTGATCGGTTATTAATCTCAGCGTTACTGAGCTCTGCTAAAGCCTGAGTAGACTGATAAATCAATGTGATCAGTTATTAATCTCAGCGTTACTGAGCTCTGCTAAAGCCTGAGTAGACTGATAAATCAATGTGATCGGTTATTAATCTCAGCGTTACTGAGCTCTGCTAAAGCCTGAGTAGACTGATAAATCAATGTGATCAGTTATTAATCTCAGCGTTACTGAGCTCTGCTAAAGTCTGAGTAGACTGATAAATCAATGTGATCAGTTATTAATCTCAGCGTTACTGAGCTCTGCTAAAGTCTGAGTAGACTGATAAATCAATGTGATCGGTTATTAATCTGTGTTACTGAGCTCTGCTAAAGCCTGAGTAGACTGATAAATCAATGTGATCAGTTATTAATCTCAGCATTACTGAGCTCTGCTAAAGCCTGAGTAGACTGATAAATCAATGTGATCGGTTATTAATCTCAGTGTTACTGAACTCTGCTAAAGCCTGAGTAGACTGATAAATCAATGTGATCGGTTATTAATCTCACCGTTACTGAGCTCTGCTAAAGCCTGAGTAGACTGATAAATCAATGTGATCAGTTATTAATCTCAGTGTTACTGAGCTCTGCTAAAGCCTGAGTAGACTGATAAATCAATGTGATCAGTTATTAATCTCAGTGTTACTGAGCTCTGCTAAAGCCTGAGTAGACTGATAAATCAATGTGATCGGTTATTAATCTCAGTGTTACTGTAAAATATCCACAGTGGTTATTGTCTATAAGCAAATGTCACCCACAATTATTTTCTCTGCCACAATGAAAGAGTTAACAAAGGCTAGTAAGAACATACAAGCTTACTGCACAGCGCCACATCGTATTTATTCCCATGGAGAGCTTTGCTGGAACCACACTGTGCATGAAAGGCTGGGGTTTGGCAAAATCTGCTTTACGTCAAAGTTCAGCACATTTCTACTTTATGCAAATAAGCTTGGCAGCCACATTATATTCATCCAGTAAAGGAAGAGTGACAACAATGACTCTCTCTCTTTCCTTTGCCTTCATGAGAGTTTCTCATAATGTAAAACAACGTTTCCTTCGTTTCCATAACTTCATTAAAATTTCCAGCAGAAAGAAGGACAGAAAGTGGCAAGAAAAAGTGCAAGTGGAATCGTGCCGTGAGAAATTACTGCTTTAAATAATTGGCTCGATATTAGCATTTGGCAGGCGGCAGCAATATGATGATGTATTAATTAGCCCTCGTTTTGAATGTGAAAAGACATTTGTAATTGCACCAAGTGCCACATTTGTCACTTGTATTGACTTGAGTTTCATTCCAAAGTGCATTAAAAACCACTTTTAGAATTTTCTTTAGTTGAATGTTGTACCTTTTTGACAGTGAGCGTCACACGTGCTAGAAAGATCAGTGGTAAATGAAATGTGTATTCAGTCCTTTCAGAATCTCGTACCTAAAATAGTTACAAACTTGGGGGCGCAAGGGAAAACCCACAAATATACATGGACCTGTACGCTGTTAAAGAAGGTCAAGCAGCGTGAGCTTCTGGCCACATGACCACATTTCCCAGCCAAAGTCTCCCACCAAAATTCGGAGCGATTCGTCAGAGTTTTAAAGAGATCTGAGCCGAGAGTGTTCTCGGAGCATTGAGAACTCACTGTCCTGTTTCTCTGATACTCTGCTACCCTGTTCTTCAGTGGTCAGGACCCCCATGGACCCTCACAGAGCAGGTACTGTTTGGGTGGTGGGTCATTCTCAGCACTGCAGTAACACTGACGTGGTGGAGGTGGTGTGTTAGTGTGTGCTGTGCTGGTCTGAGTGGATCTGAGTGGACCAGGAGCTGAATCAGCCCAAACCTGATTAAAAAAAAAGAGATCCGAATGTTTTCAGGGCCTGGGAGTCGTTTGTGGTGTTGTGTAAATCACAAAATCCAACTTTATATCACTTTAATCACCGTCTCGTTTCCTAAAACACAGCATTGTTTTGAAGCGGCTGACCAGCTCACAGCGGGTGCAGCTGGGCTCCAGTACAGCCTCCTTACTGCGGGGTTGGTTCACAGCGTTACAGCTCAGACACCTTTAGAGAGCAAGACTAATGAAGTAAATGCAGGATTTTCGTTCCCTGTTTACACGGATTATAAGACGAGACAGAGAAAACATCTGAGAAGGGATTTATTTCTGCTGTATCAGCGTCTTTCAGATGTCGGTGTTCAGGCTTTAAATAAGTATATTAATGAAATGGACATCATCAGCTGGTGAAGCTGCAGTTATTCAGAAACATGTTCATATTTTACTGATTCTTCATGTTTTACTTTGCTGCACTGGACAAAAATAAATCTGGCATCGTTTGACACACAGACTCATATCGGTGTTGATATATAATTTGATCAGTATCAGTTGATCTGTCTGTCTTTCTGTCTGATAGATGATGATATGTAATGCAGCACGGCTGGAAAATTCCTATCTTACAACACAGAATTAGACGGACTTATATAATTAGGCACTGATTGGTCAGACGTTTCTAGCAGGTGTTAAACTGACCCTCTGTCTGTTCCAGTGAACCCAGGGTTTCGGGTGGAACTGTAGGAGCATTGGAACGGAATTGGAATGGAATTGGAAGTTCAAGCGTTTGTTTGTAGCAGAGATGTTTATGTTGCTTGTATAAAAACATGATTGTTCCAACTTAGACATTTTTATTCAACAGAAGCCCAAATGTGTTAGGTTGTGCCCCGCTCTCATCTATATATGACACTTTGAAGGGACTTTAAGGGACAATTTTCAGCTTGGGAATTTACGATAATTCTGATATGAAGGCTACATTCCGCTTTGACGTAGTCGTAGATGTTTGAACTTTCAGATTAAGGCCTCTCTGTCATGTGTTTGAACTTCATGTGGGGCTGCATTGAGAACAAACTAGACACATCCTGTTAGTGAGGGCGATGATGGGTAATGATTGACTTGGTTTACTGGCTCTACAGTACACAGACTGTTATATTTAGCTCGACTTTATGCTCGGTCTGTTCCTGAGAGAACACTTGGCTTATTTTCTTGGGAGAAAATTAAGAATAAAAGTATGGTTTATACTTTTTAGGAGTTTTTCTTGGAGGATAAATGTTGCAACCAGGCTCATTCTTTGCGCTTGGCTGCCCTTGGCTGTCACATTCACATTGCCAGAATGTTTATTCTTGGTCTTCGCATCGCTGTTTTATTTATAGAATCATAATTCCAGTGGGAAATTTAATCGTTCATTTCGAATGATTATTTATGGAGACAGAAGAAGAGCCAGACAGAGCACTTGTGTTGAAATAACGGCCTGCATCACGACTATATATACACATGTACTGATGCTGTTTCCTACTGCCGTGGTGTAGTGTCTAATTAGGCAACAGCAACAATGCCTTGTTTTGTTTTATCTGTGTCGTGAGCAGGAAAAACAGTATGCAAGATTGTTGACTAATTGAGATTTTAAAGAAGAACCCACCATAACTGCTAACTGCCATGCTTCCCGGGTTGATTACAGGGTATCTTTGTGACTAATCATCAGCACAGCAGGCGTAATTCTTGCCAGGATGAAAGTGGCTGAGCTGTGGAAGCTTTCCTGTGGCTCTGCTGAGCCCCTTTCCTAAGGTTAATGCAACGCTCACGCCCACAGTAGGATTTTCGAAACAGAAAAGAGGGGAAAGAGGGAGCGAGGGACAGTAACGAGGTACTTCAGAGAAAAATCTGTAAACTCTGTAAACAAGACTGCCAGCCTCTTTCGCTCACAGTGTGGTGTTTTTGTTTGTTTTCCCAGGCCTGTGTGCTGTCGTAGCAATGATTGCGACCGGGGGCGTGATCACAGGCCTCGCGGCTTTGAAGAGACAAGACTCCTCCCGCTCCCAGCATCACCTGCCCACCCAGAGCCCCGGCCCTCAGCCCGAGAAGAAGCGGCAGAAGCGTAAACCTCGCACGGACGTGGTTGTGGTGCGTGGAAAAATCCGTCTGTACTCCGCATCTGGCTTTTTCCTGGTCCTGGGAGTTCTGATCCTTATGGTGGGCATCGCCATGGCTGTACTCGGCTATTGGCCCCACACGGACCTGCACAAGGAACCGGAGAGGAATGTCACGCAGTCGTTTTTAGAGCAGCACCTGCACTCTGAGAAAATGAAAATGCTCGGACCTTTTACGATGGGAATCGGGATATTTATCTTCATCTGTGCTAATGCAATCTTACATGAGAACCGTGACCGAGAAACGAAGGTCATCCACATGAGGGACATGTACTCGACTGTCATAGACATCCACAGCCTGAGGATAAAGGAGCAGAAGTGTATGAATGGGGCCTACATGGGTCCCTACATGGACCATGAGATCCGAAACTTTGGTTACGAGAGCCAATATGCCTCGAGGCTAGCCGCTAACACACTAATGTCATTCTCCGGCTTGGGAGGAGAAATGAGACGCTCCCGGCGCACCAGCTCGGCCGAGGATGAGGAAGGTCTAATGGGTGAAGCCAAAGGTGTATCAAGTTTGCTGTCACCTGGCTACAGGGAACGTACCGGATCTATCTTCGGGTTCCAGCCAGAGGGAATTCGTCACTGGGAGGAAAAACGCAGTGACCTGAAGAAGTGCCAGACGCGATCCATCGTCTCCTCCTCCATCAGCGCCTTCACACTCCCTGTCATCAAGCTCAACAACTGTGTTATTGATGAACCTGATATTGACAACATCACCGAAGATTCTGAGCAGCTGCGAGACCGATCAAGGCCTCCATCCATGGAGTCCTTAACTGTTCCCATTCCGGATATTTCCAAAGCCTTCAAGCCGCCTGGTACCTTGCTGCTCCGGAGCAACTCCGCCACAGAATCCCCCACGTCTGCATCCGGGTGGGCTTCCTCGCAGTCCTCACTGTCCCCTGGATCCACCAGTGGCCGGTTCCTGTCTCCTGGAGCAGCCCGGAAAGACTTCGGCTCCAATAACTCGATCCACATGCTTTCGGCTCACTCCAAGTCCCTGGATCTAGAGCGAGGTCACACCACATTGACCGTACAGCCAGAACAGCGCAAACACCCCAGCTGGCCCAGACTGGACCGCAGCAACAGTAAAGGCTACACCAAGCTGGAAAATAAGGAAGACCCCATGGATAGGCTGCTGGTGCCTCCGGTGGCTGTTAAGAGGGATTACACCAAAAAGGAGAAGCTGCTCATGATCTCCAGATCACATAACAATCTAAGTTTCGAACATGACGAATTTATGAGCAGCACTCTGAAAAGAGGGACCTCTGAGACCAGATTTTAGAAACGGACCTAACCCGAGGCCTTACACGCATCCATCCGCCTACACACATGCATTCACACAGTGACTAAAAAAGTTCTTCTGCAATATATGAACATACCATTTTTCATCATTTTTGCAGTGATTTTGTGAACTCATGAAGTCCCACGGACTGCAAGCTCAGGTGGTCATTCTGATCGACATAGACATAACAGATTGTTTCTGAAACAAAATGTTGAGTTGTGAGATTTTTAACCCCAAATTGCAAACGAACAGAAGCTCACGGTCAGGATCCAGGCCAGCAGTGGACGAAACAGTGTAAATAGACAGCAGTGTACTAGCTGTGTGGTTTGTTGAACTTAATTCGGTATGTTTCCGTTGTCTTTGCTAACTGTTGAGACAGGACCTATTGTCTGTTTTGAGTAGAGTGTGCGTGTGCAATGTTGTACCAGAGCTGGACAGTTATTTTGCTATGAGGTTTTAAATAATTTATTGTTCAAAAACACATTGCTATTTTTGAAGAGTCATCAATGTCTTATTTATCTGTTTCTCAGAATAAAAATAAACTTTTCACATAAGCCTTTCATGTTATGCATCACAACATCCACACACTGATAGAGCATTGTAAACGTTACCTCAAAATACAAACTGACTTATTTTACGTAGGTTCTGAAGGCACACTTTCCCAGAGGAAAAATAGAGTACAGGGTTCAGTTAGGTTCCCCAACTAAAGGTACTGAAGACAGGCCCAAGTGGCAGGACAGTTTTCTCAAAGCCTGCCACTTTTTAAACCACGCATTATATACAGGGGTCAGCAACAGAAATGCTAAGAATAGCCCTTTGTCCTTTCAACAAAAATCAAACCACCTTGAGAGCCACAACATTTTATGTCCATATTATCTTTGCTGTAAATATGTCTCAGTATAAGATAATGCACTGGTATTAGCTAAAAAACAAACAAAAACCCAGACTCTGCGTTAAGCTTCAGCTCAGCTATAGCTGCTTGTCACACATCTTCAGCAGGAAACTTTTCCCAAAGTGGAACAGTTTCTCTCAACATTTGACTTTTTATGAGGCTGAAGTCGCTTCTTTTTCGCCAGCTTCTTGATTGAATTTTCCTGTTCCACCTTAAATGATGCACCATTTAACGTAAAATGGAAAAGATTTGAACGAGAAGCTGGCGAATAAAAAGCTGCCTTTATCTTTGCGACTTTTTTGTGTTTGTCAGATTCTCCTAGCAGATTAAACGTATCCGGAAACCAGCTGGAGTGACTATAAACACTAATAAGTCCATTCGTCTCCAAATTACAGATGTCCGTCTTAAATCTCTCTCTTTGCCGTGTCGTAGCTACTAGCTGGGTGAGACTGTCGTCTGTGTTGCTATGGTGACCAGCCGTCTGCGCTGGTCTTCAGGGTTAAAGGGTGAATCAGCAGTTCTACATTAACTCCAGCGTTTAAGACCATTTACTGTTAAACTGTGTTGAAGGATCAGCAGAGCTTTATTTTACTGTAGAGGAGGATTATTTTATTATTACCTACTGATCTGATTCAGCTGTGGAGCCACAACAGGACAATAAAAGAGCCACATGTTGCTGACCCCTGTCATTACCAAATTCAGATGTAATTGATCTGGCAGGTAACGCATGGACAATGCATGTCCTTGTGCCTGTGGTAGAATTCCTCAATCCCCCTTTGCCAAAGCCTTTCAGTCCAGTCAGGCAAAGTCAGTGCAGTTTCTTCCATTCCAGTTCATGACATCAGAGCCTAGTCGTCAAACCAAATCAAATCAGTCAACCTTCTGCGATCATTGATTACCTGTCACAGGCATGTTTGGAGTTGAAATTAAAAAGGGTGTACTGGCTGGAGATCCCTACATAGAACCAGCCCTGCGATCTCTGAGGCAAACATCACTTGAACTATTACACATTTTTAAGCTGCATTAACACGGATTGGGGAATCACATTCTGCTTAGATGTCAGAACATGAGTCAGTCGCATGCATTTTCATTCTTTTATGCTTCCCACATGCTAAGAGCTTTCGTAAATCATTGCCTTATAAAGTGAGTTGAGGCTCGGAACTCTTCCCTCCTCCCTGTCTCTCGCTCATGCGGTGACAACACCAAGAAAACATTCCGCCTCTTGGCGAGGAAGTGAACAACTTTCCTGTGTTTATCATCATCGGCTGCTCTGGGAGTACCAACACAAGTGCTGCCAAACTCTACTCCCGAAAAGATCCCTCCATCTGGAGACAAGGCGGCCGATCAGGGCACATCCCCCACAAGTCCGACTCGTTTCCATGGAAATCAAGGATTGCACAGGCCACGGTTGAACAGGGAACGAGAGACCTGCATCCAGAGGCTCAAGATTCATATCAGGTAAGGCAGAGGCTCGGTGGTTTTCTGTGGCTGATTCAAACACCTACACCGCGAGGAAGCCAGAGACAAGCTTGGTTTACCGTAAGAGTTTATCATCTGGAGAAGCCTGGTCATGACTGTGTGATCGGCCAACCCACTTGGGAATAGGGACCATGTTTCAAACTGAAGCCAGTCCTAGTAAATGAAATAACCAGTCATGACAAGGTATCTTGCCATGTTAAACAGACTATAGATCTAATATTTCTCATTATGAAGTTGTTATAAGATATTACAAGACTATTCAACTATTCTACTTAGTTTTATCCATTAAAATGACCTGATTTCACTGTCATATTGTCATTTTGTTTCAAGAAATAATGCTTGAAAGAAGTACTTCCCAGTGGAATGAGATCATTGCACCATGTATGGTCCCTTAAAATAAGTGAACAAAATAATCTATGGAATAGGTTATGCTCACAATAAGACATAAGAGATGCACTGAATGGGTATAATATGATTTCACTTGCCACCAAATAATATATGAGTCTTTGAGACTTCATGTGACCTGGTTCTCTGTGGCATTACAGACAGTTTGTAGGTTGCAAATGGTACAATGACACCGTCTCAATTCCCGTCTGGCCATTAACGTTATATGTTCAGACTGTGCCAGAAGATGGTCCAATAATGGGACTTTTGCAAAGCCACTTCAGGGTCCTCCCTTTTCTTGTTTTTTATTAGGATTTTTAAAAATGGACAAGAATCAGAATGAAGGTATGGGACAAACGGGGTGCCATAAAGGATTGGAAGATTCCAAGGGCCATGAAGAGGTTGTACTTTGTTTTTCTTTTTTGGGGGGAGTTCCCCAATTTTCTCCCCAATGTAGTTACTATCAATTCCACCACTAGTTAGGGCTCCCCCAATCACTCAATACCACCAGCACCAGGCGGGTGAAGGCTAGCACTGGCTTCCTCTGTGACCTGTGAGAACTACCACGTCATTGAACAGCTGGACACGCTTGGAGGAAAGTGCCAACTGCAAGATCTGTTACATGAGCTAACAGACACCTGTGCTGACTACGATCATGCTGAGTGATGGGGTAGATGGGGGGCCATCCCACCCACCCATAGAGAGCGAGGACAGTTGTGCTGTCTTGGAGGGAAAGACTGCACTTTTTTCATGTGACTTTTAGACTTACTTAAACTGAAATACTGAATAAATAATAATAAAAGACAGCACAGTGATAGAGGCAATGTGGCTTCCATTCTCATAATTCCATGTCCTCCTTTCACTCAAATCAATAGCGTAACATACCATCTGTTTTTAAGACTTCATGTAAACATTGAAGTGGAAAGTGAAAGAAAAGTAGACTTCTGTCTTCCAGCATGGGTAAGGCACAAATTAAGCCCAAAATATCTCCAAAAAATGATCCTTTGTTGAGACTTTAGTGGGCTTTGAATAATCAATCTGTCTTATTCTTGTCAAAAACAGGTAATTTCAGAACTTTGTCTCAAAAGCCCAAACTTTTGAGACATATTAAATATCTCAGGCAGTTGTATGCAACATATTGCAGCCATGTCGTGACGAGTTCTGCTAAGTGAAATAATGTGAGGCATGAAGTTTTCTAGGGGCCCAAAATTCATACCACGCTTGTTAGGACAAAAGCTGCAACAGCAACACGAGCTCTATGAATTAAACAGCAAGCCTTTTGGACTATGCAATACCCCAGCAATGTTTTGCAAGCTCACACAAAACCCCAAAAGTGGCAAAGCACCAAACCAGTTTGATTTGAAATGCATGATAATGTATGTTTTCTAGATGCATGATAAACAACACATGGCTTTACTGGGCCTCTGAAAATAAGCACTCCTTCTTCTCTCCTTCACAGTAAGCTGTACTCATTGGTGGTCCGGTGGTCAAAGAGAATCATTTTTAGGCCTGAGTTGCTCCAGTGGGACTGTTCCAAAATTGCTTTGGGCAACAGGGTGGACTGATAAATGAAATAATAACCCACACACAGGACAGAGCACCTCACTCAGAGGAGTTATGCAAGATTCTTGTTACGCCAATACTGTTACTGTAAAATATACAGGAAAATTCCTGACTTCGTAATTAAACAAATTAATCTTGAGCAATGGAAATTTTTCTGAAGCACTAACAAAATTGATGCCATATTAATCGTGAAATCATGAATAGTGAAAAGTTACTAATTGCATATTGTACTGTACACTACATATTGACTGCATAAACAATGCGCATATTAAGATGAATTTTTGCAGCCTGTTCTAGATCATGAAAAGGCGAACGGTTTCTGTTACTATAAGGTTGTTCCATCTCCAGCTCCACAATGCATCATGTATGATGTTTTGAATAATAAGGTGTAAAAATATTCCTTCATATAAATAGATCTCTGACAGACCCATAGCTGTGCTTCAGCGGGGGACGTTTCTTCTCCTGTTTGCATGATTGTTCCGGATGCTTTGTTATGAGAGCCTCAAATGTCCTCCTTTTAAAAGCATTGTTATCTCTCAAAAGTACAAGCTTGACTTGATATCGAAAACATTTTCCAAAATTTGAATTCATATGGTGTGTTTATCTCAAGCTGAGCTTGCTGTAAGCAGTGTTTTAACACGTTTATCCTATTTGGTGAGTCACAAAGATCAGAGTTTTAGTTACTTTTTGTTAGAGATTTTCTTTCCACCATCAAATAGATTTGCATTCAGTTCTAAATCTTAATTGTCATTAGTAATATTATTGCTTAAGATGCTTTGGCCACATCATAAAGAAGATGTTTGTATGATGTCTCTGGTCATGGTAGTGCCCTGCTGAAAGGTTTTAGAAGCTCGTAAGAAGCTTTTAATTAGCAGGAGTAATTTTATACCTTTATTATCCTCAGGAGGAAAATATTTTTCCAGCGAGTAACACTAACATAATATTGAATAGAGATATTATAGACATTTAGGCTCTCCTGGTTGGTTTACATTTACTGTTGATTTTCTAAGTGGAAATAAGTGAACACATTCTCTACAGACAACACGTTTGCATATTTTGATGCACAATTATTCTAAATACTATTCTATATATGTTCTTTTTTTCATGTTAAATTTGGCAAATACATTTGCAGAAAAATTTCTTAGGCAATTAACAATATGTAGAAGACTAGGGGTGTTCAAACTTTTGCATATTAACAAATATCATGCAGTTCCTTATTAATTGTATTTATTTAAAAATGTGTCTGTTGTAGTTTTAAAGAACACAGGTGGATAAAAAGTGCACAAGATCGCACAAGCCATATGAAAAATACCCATACTGTAACTTTACAAGTGAAGAACTGTAACTTTACAAGTAAAGAATTTTTCAAAAAATATCAAGAATTCCACAAAATCTTCCAGACTTTTTTGAAGAATTTCAAGAATTTAACCAAATTTTACAGAATTAAAATAATTTTCAAGACTTTTTTGAAGAATTTCAAGGACTGTTCAAAGTTTCGTATGTTAATATGTATCGTACAGCTCCCCAGTAATTGGAAGTTTTACAAAAATTAATCTGTTGTAGTATAAAAGAACACTTACAGCTAGAAAGTGCTAGAAGATTCCACAATCTACATGAGAAGTGCTCATATGTCCAAAACTGTAAGTTTACAAGTGAAGATTTTTTTAAGAATTTCAAGAACTATATCATACAGCTCCTCGCTATTTGTAACTAGAAAACAAAAAATAATTATTGTTATAATTATTTTTTAAAAATCTCCAACATTGAAACTTTACAAGTGAATCATTTTTTATTTCAATTTTAATTTATTACAGTTTACATAAGATTTCATTTGAAGTAACTGTGGAAACTTTTTGTTAGTCCGTTTGTTATGAAACGTTCGCACAGAGTACAGTAGACAGCTGGCATTTTCACATATCTGTATCCTGAGGTTTTGATATGAGAGCAGTGGAGTCTAATGATGATCCGTGAGCTTGTGCGGCCGTACGAAGTGATGAGGAAATGAGGAGAGTGTTCGAGGACAGGATGTGTTGATGGCTGTGCTCCTCATTAGGATCCTGCTTGCCGGTGTTCGCCCAGCCAGGGGTTCCTGAGCCTCACCATGGCAACAATGAAACCCCTGCCGCTCACCTAGCTGACGTCAAAGACATCTCGCCGTAGGAGGCCGACGGTAAAGGACACCGCTAGAGACTCCAGCCAGGAAACGAGACACCAGCAAATCCCTGAAGTGCTTCACTGCTCTGGAGTCGGGCTAATCCTCCATGATTCCACGGCATTTCCAGTGTAACTGTCTCAGAGCTAAACGGTTATGATCCTGCACTCTTTCCAATATGAGGAGTGTCAAATGAAAAAGAAGACAAATAGAATTTCCTTACATGAGGCATAATGTCAGCACCTCTGGTTTCATGTTTTGTTGTTTTTTTAAGTGCAAATAAATGAACACGTCCTCTACAGTCAACACACTTATGCACACTTTAATGCAAAAACATTGTATATTTGTTAAACTTGTTAAAATATTTGGGAAAAAATACACCAAATAAAATGTGGCCCATGCAAAAGTTCCAATATGTTAATACTATTGGAAAAAAAAAATGAAATATATAGATGTGCCATAACTTTTGCATGGGCCACATTTTATTTTATTTAATTTATTTATGATTAGCAGGTGCTCCAGCACCCCCCAACCCCCCCCCCCCCCCCGGAAAATGGATGGATGTTAAAACTATGATACTTAACAAAATAAATAAAAACGCCAAATTTAAAATTCCACGTACAAGTTCCTCATTTTGCCTCTCTTCATATCTTCTCTGATGAAATAAATGAACTTCTACACTGAACTGATAAGCCTTTATATTCTCTTTTGGCTCGAATGTGTGCAAATTTAATAAAGCACATGCAATAATTGCAAAATTGAGACTGAGGCAAAGGAAAGAAACTGCTGCAAAAAAAACCCCATAAGGCACTGCAATCGGCAGGTGATAACGAAAAAGGTGTGATTGTGGCAGTGTGAGGTGAGACTTCCATCACTTCTGCAGTCGGTTCATATTCCAGGCAATGCAGTATCAGCAACCTTTAACAAAGACACTCCTTGTGTCAGAGAGATGAACCCCTTAAAATCTCAGGCTTATTGCACATTAAAGCTTATTATTCAGTAACTACAAGAACGTCAATGCAAAACTGGCTGAGCTGTTCTATAGAAGTGTGTAATAAAAACTTCGGGCCCTGACCTTACAAGGGTCAACATAGTCAGTCAAAAGAATCTCACATACCTTGGAAAGGGTGTCCGTTTCTTTATTGTGACTTCCAATAACTTGGCCAACTTGGATTCTGGCTTGTTTAGTGTACCAGTCGCCTGACCCATGGGTGACCCATAGCTAAACCTGTTTGAATCTGACTCAAACCAAAAAAATCTGACGTAGCTTGGAAAGGACACAAGCTTCATAGTAACTGCTAATCCCTTCCCTGGCTAAGACTGCTACTGTTTCTTTTCTTTCAGCGCTGTTTGTCTGATGGGGCGGTTTTGGTGTTTAGCAGGTCTCCAGGTGGTTGCTAGGAGCCTCGTTTTCTCTGTAGCCTGTTGTCATTTTTTTAAATGTCCAGTTTTGGAAACTCCTGTTATTTTGCATCTATTTTCCTTTGACATTCTCCTTTCCTTTCGAAAGTGGATCATCGTATGGTTGATCTAATAAGTTAATTACTGTACAAGGGAGCAGTCTAAAATATACTTTATCATCAAACAAACAGCAGATCAATCAAAGTTTTACTGAAGTACGTGTAACAGAGTAAATGTGTCCGAGTATCACCTAAATCTACTCACTGAACATGAAGTGACCACAGGAAGTGTGCTGTGTAGAGTGCCTGTCTGTGTTTACATGCAAAGATTTTTGCCAATCCGATTACACACATTCCAATTATAGATGAAGACTGAGGTGTTTATCCTCACTCTACTCACCAATCTGATAGACTATCTCTGTTTATATGCCACTACAAGTATTCAGATCCAAAATTACATTTGTGTGTAGAGAAACACAAAGTGTAGACGTTACCATGACAACCAGCATCCAGTGAGTCCAGTCAGAGTGAGATGAGCAGCAGTGAGCAGTGATTGTGTTTTTAACTGCTTAAAAATGACGGCAGACTCAGGAAAACGTCCCTCACGTGTTGTCCTTATTAAAGAAGACGTCGTGTTCTGAGACTCATAAGCTGGACGTCCGTCCCACCACCGTCTTTTAAAGATCAGAGCATGAACTTCGTCTCCTCTGCAGACCAGTTTCTGCTCCGCCGTGTTGAACAGTATAAACTCTCACTGTGACGCGACGCTCATGCAGAACGGACTTAAACTTTCCGATAGGGAACGTAATCGGATACAGGTGGTTACACAGATATTATTCTTCTATTTAATGGATTATTTACAGGATTACCCACCTCATTCAGTCGGATAGAAATTGTATTCTGAATGGCCTCAATCGGACTAGAGTATTCCGATTGAAGTGTGGACATGGATGTATTCTATTTCCACTGAGCTTCTAGTCAGATTATTAACAGATTATCAGGTTGCATGTAAACGTGGCTAGTGTTAGTATTCAGTGTACAGTGTAAGCTTTCGCCCACGGCCTGTTGCTGTAAAACTGGTCCCACGCATGTGTCCATTTGGGGTCGTCAGAGTGTTTCATGCCCAATTTTAGGGGATTGTAATGCCAAGCCTGCACAAAGAGCAATGGCAAAATGCTCTCAGTGAGTCAGAAAGACATTTTCTGCCGAAACGCTTCAAATAACATATCATTACTCCTTGCCTTCAATCATTCGGAGTGCATTCGGAGGCAGTGAAGTGGCAGGGAAAAGCTTTACTGATAGCAGGCAGTGATAAACGCAAGAAGAAGAGAGGAACATTAGTCATGATTTGAGTTTCAGGGTGTTTTTTCCTAGTTTGTAGATGACAGTGTGATTTAGTGAAGCTCTGTGCTATGACAGTTTATCTTGCCGCACTGCATTTAATCCTCTGGGGTGTAAAAGCATTTTCTCCATTTGTTCAACTCTTCTTAAACTCTCCTCTATAGGCTCTTCATGTAACGTGTTCCTCATGTGTTTCATATCTAAACGCTCCGTTATCTTCATCACTACTTTCCAAACCCGCTGCAGCAGCTTCAGCGGCTGGAAGCTCTCTGATGCCATTTCACGCGAGTCTCCGACATGGACTGAATGAAGAATGGATTCCGGCATGACGGTCAGTAATTTCCTGAGTGTCCGTTGGTCAGTTTCACACAGAATGTAGACGGACACACGAATCCAGCAGCTCCACACGGCGAGAGGCAGATGACGTGTATCTCAGCCCCTCTTCATAGGCTCATAACTCCATACTCGAAACCTCAGAGATTTGAGACTCGACTCAGACTCACACCTCAGAGACTCAACTTTGACTTGAACCTCAGTGACTCAAGGCTCAACACAGATTCTCACCTCTGAGACTCAATACTCAACTTGAACCTCAGAGACTCGAGACTTGACTCGGACTCACACCTCAGTGACTCGAGATTTCACTCAGACTCGCACCTCAGAGATTTGAGACTCAACTTGAACTCACACCACAGTGACTCGAGACACAACTTGGATCATCATAAAGATTTGTTTCCATACACTCTTAAAAAAGAGGGTTCTTCAAGGGTTCTTTAGTAAAGAAAATGGTTCTATATAAAACCATGAATACTTGAAAAATGAATACAGGGTACTTTGTGTCATTAAATAATTCTTATTGAAATTGATGGAAAATGTGCTGTAGTTGATTCTATGTAGAACCTTTTTTAAAAAGGTTCTATGTAACACCAAAAAGGGATCTTGTAATGTTATGATATTGAGCTTGTAACAATAGAAGAACCCTATATAGAACCCTTTTGGGTATAGCACCATCTACAGCACATTTTCAATCAGAAAAAAATCTTCAATCTGAAAAACTTCATGATACAAAGAAATCTTTAATCATACACAGGGTTCTTTGAGTGCTTGGGGTTCTATTTAGAACCATTTTCAAGGGGGTTCTAGATAGCACTAAAAATGTGTTTTCTTTAACATGGGCCCTTTAAAAACACATATGCTGACACTGGCTTTACATCATGCACCACAGTGCAGCGCGGTGGTCCATATCTGACCCTGCAGGGGGCTTAAACCCCCATCACGCCACTGCCTTTCAATATTTCATCTGAATATTTCAATAATTCACAGCCACAATGTTTCTGTCTGCGTGACTTACTTATAGAGTGTGTGTGCATGCGTGTGTGTGTGTTTGTGTGTGTGCGTGTGTGTGTGTGTGTTTGCTGTGTGAGTGTGTGTGTGTGTGTGTTTGTGTGCATGTGTGTGTGTGTGTGTTTGCTGTGTGAGTGTGTGTGTGTGTGTGTGTTTGCTGTGTGAGTGTGTGTGTGTGTGTGTGTGTGTGTGTGTTTGTGTGTGTGTTTGTGTCTGTGCGTGTGTGTGTGTGTTCGTTCATGCCTGTTTGAGCAACTTATGGACTCAGTGTGTAGTGCAGCGTTCATGTCTGAGTGAGTCTAATCTGCCAAACTGACTCTGATCTTCCACAGAGCTCAGAGGGGGAAGAGAGAGAGAGAGAGATACAGAGTGAGAGAGAGAGGGGGGGGAGAGAGACAGAGTGAGGGGGGGAGAGAGACAGAGTGAGAGAGAGGGGGGGGGGAGAGAGAGAGGGGGGGGGGGGGACAGAGTGAGAGAGAGGGGGGGAGAGAGACAGAGTGAGAGAGGGGGGGGGGGGGAGAGAGAGAGAGAGAGAGAGAGAGGGGGGGGCAGAGTGAGAGAGAGGGGGGGAGAGAGACAGAGTGAGAGAGGGGGGGAGAGAGAGAGAGAGGGGGGGACAGAGTGAGAGAGAGGGGGAGAGAGAGAGAGAGAGGGGGGGGACAGAGTGAGAGAGAGGGGGAGAGAGAGAGAGAGAGAGAGGGAGGGAGAGAGAGAGAGAGGGGGGGGCAGAGTGAGAGAGAGAGAGAGAGAGAGAGAGGGAGGGGACAGAGTGAGAGAGAGGGGGAGAGAGAGAGAGAGAGAGAGAGAGGGAGGGAGAGAGAGAGAGAGGGGGGGGGCAGAGTGAGAGAGAGAGAGAGAGAGAGAGAGAGGGAGGGAGGGAGGGAGTAGCAGTAGATGACAGTGCAGACAGCTGTAGATCTAAAGAGAAACATTAATATTACATAGATTCACTTTTTCCTAGCGGAGTGAATCGGCTGCATGCTGGAGTTTATTCACTGCTGAGGAATAATTATTTTAAAATCTCTCTCCTGTTTTCCGCAGCTGTGTGTTGTGATTAGGTGTGAATTCCTATCGGTTAGCTCAGTAATGTCGTCGGCGGCCCCCGGTGCTTTCTCCCGCTCATCAATTAATTCAGCTCATGAAGGAGTCGATAATTAGCTGATGAGCTTAATCAGGTGTGCTGGCACAGGCTCCTCAGGACTGCGGCTTCAGAAGCCTGCCTTAATTACCCTCCCCATCTACCACAGAGGCCTTGGGTGTCTGAATCTGCTCGTGCAGATCTATTGTCCATTGAAGTTTACGTCTGATGCTCATTCATATCTTATTTTTGCTTTAAATATTTGGACATGTCAGGTCTTTACTGTGGCTGACTTCAGTCTCTGTGTGTTCTTGGGGAGTTTTACCCTCAGTTTTACCTCCAGTAAGTGAGGTGCATGCTCTGATGGACTGGGGTCAGGTGAACTCCTGGGTTCCTTCTGCAGTATGTATGAAGTCATCGCACACACCATGGCACTACCTCCACCATGCTCGACAGATGAGGTGGTATGGACCATGAGTGGTTCCTCTACTTCTTTATTTTTAAGAAAATCCAACGTTTATGGTAATGTTTTTGTTCGGATCCTGACATTGTTTCCATGATCTCAAATGAGCTGTGTGTACACACACCGACCAGGCATTTGTTACCCCGTTCTTCAGTGGTCAGGACCCCCATGGACCCTCACAGAGCAGGTACTATTTGGGTGGATGATCGTTCTCAGCTCTGCAGTGACACCGACGTGGTGGTGGTGTGTTTGTGTGTGTTGTGCTGGTCTGAGTGGATCAGACACAGCAGTGCTGCTGGAGTGTTTAAACACTGCGTCCACTCACTGTCCACTCTATTAGACGCTCCTACCTTGTCGGTCCACCTTGTAGATGTAAAGTCAGAGACGGCAGCTCATCTGCTGCTGCACAGTTTGTGCTGGTCATCCTCTAGTCCTTCACCAGTGGTCACAGGACGCTGTTGGATATTTTTGGTTGGTGGACTGTTCTCAGTCCAGCAGCGACACTGAGGTGTTTAAAAACTCCAGCAGCACTGTTGCATCTGACCCACTCAGACCAGCACAACACACACGAACACACCACCACCACCACGTCAGTGTTACTGCAGTGCTGAGAATGATCCACCACCCAAATAGTACCTGCTCTGTGAGGGTCCATGGGGGTCCTGACCACTGAAGAACAGGGTAACAGAGTATCAGAGAAACAGATGGACTACAGTCTGTAACTGTAGAACTACAGAGTGCAGCTATACAGTAAGTGGAGCTGATAAAGTGGACGAGAGTTTAGCTGGACAGTGAAGATGAGTTTTGGTTTATATGCGCTTTACACCTCCAATCACAGCAAATTTCTCATGAGGCTTTGTGTCTGTTGGCCTTGCTGTGGACTATTGTGATGGTGGGAGGGTAATTTAAGTCATTTGTATGGTCACATCTTATTGATTGCTTCTATTGGGTTACCATGGACACAGACGAGGATTATTTTTATCACGAGGCAAGTACATTAGAGATTAGTGAACTGCAGTAGATTGCATTTACACATAAATCAGCAATGGATTACTGTCAAATGCTGTTTTGCAAGACATTCTTTATATCCGTGTGAAATGAAACCAGTGTCAGGGTCATAAAGATGATAAGAACAAGGATAGTAACACAGGAATATCGCTGAGCTACTGAAGGGACAATAAAGGGTAAATCTTCAAGCATTCAGGTGAGAAACGTCTGCACATGCAAGGACCCAACAGGGACCCGCCACCAGTTCGACTCTGAAATCTCCACTGCAGAATCGTAATTAAGACTCCAATCCCACTTAAAACAGAAAGAGCTGGTATTTTTAGCCCGAAGCGTGTGGAGCATCTCTCCTGTGGATACGAACAGAAGCAGCAGCAGCTGTTGCGCTTGAGAGTTCATCCCATGTTGACAACTCAAAAGCTGAGAGCTCCTCAGTGGGGGGCTTTCAGACAAGCCTAGAAGAAACATTCCTCCAGCGCAGGCTGGACTCAGGAAGAGACAATAACACAGCACTGTGCAAAAGTCAGAGACCACCCTTCAAAACAGCCATTGAGTACAATCTGTCCATTTTCAGGAGGTGCTTCTCAGGAGATTAGATGTAAGACAATCCACTTTAATAAGAAGAAAATTAGACTCCTAACAACCACCTGGAAGACCGGGTAGACACCAAAGCTGTCCCCAACAGATAAACAGCACTTAAAGCTTTCATGTTTGAAAGAGAGAAGAAAATCAAGCTCACTCAATGTTTAAATGAAACAGTAGAAGCCGTATCGCCCCCTACGCTTCCTGTAGTGTATTACAGTCTGTCAGAGCGACTGTGTGGATCATATGAACATTATAGAGCTTTGTAAATGAAACAGTAGAAGCCGTATCGCCCCCTACGCTTCCTGTAGTGTATTACAGTCTGTCAGAGCGACTGTGTGGATCATATGAACATTATAGAGCTTTTTAAATGAAACAGTAGAAGCCGTATCGCCCCCTACGCTTCCTGTAGTGTATTACAGTCTGTCAGAGCGACTGTGTGGATCATATGAACATTATAGAGCTTTTTAAATGAAACAGTAGAAACCGTATCGCCCCCTACGCTTCCAGTAGAGTATTACAGTCTGTCAGAGCGACTGTGTGGATCATATGAACATTATAGAGCTTTTTAAATGAAACAGTAGAAGCCGTATCGCCCCCTACGCTTCCTGTAGTGTATTACAGTCTGTCAGAGCGACTGTGTGGATCATATGAACATTATAGAGCTTTTTAAATGAAACAGTAGAAGCCGTATCGCCCCCTACGCTTCCTGTAGTGTATTACAGTCTGTCAGAGCGACTGTGTGGATCATATGAACATTATAGAGCTTTTTAAATGAAACAGTAGAAGCCGTATCGCCCCCTACGCTTCCTGTAGTGTATTACAGTCTGTCAGAGCGACTGTGTGGATCATATGAACATTATAGAGCTTTTTAAATGAAACAGTAGAAGCCGTATCGCCCCCTACGCTTCCTGTAGTGTATTACAGTCTGTCAGAGCGACTGTGTGGATCATATGAACATTAAAGAGCTTTTTAAATGAAACAGTAGAAGCCGTATCGCCCCCTACGCTTCCTGTAGTGTATTACAGTCTGTCAGAGCGACTGTGTGGATCATATGAACATTATAGAGCTTTTTAAATGAAACAGTAGAAGCCGTATCGCCCCCTACGCTTCCTCTAGTGTATTACAGTCTGTCAGAGCGACTGTGTGGATCATATGAACATTATAGAGCTTTTTAAATGAAACAGTAGAAGCCGTATCGCCCCCTACGCTTCCTGTAGTGTATTACAGTCTGTCAGAGCGACTGTGTGGATCATATGAACATTATAGAGCTTTTTAAATGAAACAGTAGAAGCCGTATCGCCCCCTACGCTTCCTGTAGTGTATTACAGTCTGTCAGAGCGACTGTGTGGATCATATGAACATTATAGAGCTTTTTAAATGAAACAGTAGAAGCCGTATCGCCCCCTACGCTTCCTGTAGTGTATTACAGTCTGTCAGAGCGACTGTGTGGATCATATGAACATTATAGAGCTTTTTAAATGAAACAGTAGAAGCCGTATCGCCCCCTACGCTTCCTGTAGTGTATTACAGTCTGTCAGAGCGACTGTGTGGATCATATGAACATTATAGAGCTTTTTAAATGAAACAGTAGAAGCCGTATCGCCCCCTACGCTTCCTGTAGTGTATTACAGTCTGTCAGAGCGACTGTGTGGATCATATGAACATTATAGAGCTTTATGAAGTGCTTATTATAGCAGTATAGAAGCCAAATCATCCCCTATTTTTTTCCATGATTGATTTCTTCTTTGACTAACCCTTATAAGTGTATCTCTGACTGCCTTTTACTGCATCCATCGCTCTTCCATTGGCCCTCTGCTCACATTATAAGCACATTCTTAATTACAGATAGAGGAGCTCTCCTGGGTGGCTTCCCTGACTAAAACCCCCCAAAGCCACTAACAAAACTTGCACTTACATCGTTGAGAGTGATGCTGATTATAACTGCTGTTTATTCATGAGGAAGTATCCCAGCATGCTTTGTCAAGCGTGCGAGGCCCACATGTTTATTATGGCAGATAGATGTTTGAGCGAATGCATCCACACTGAGTTCCGTGCCACAAAATTCCCCCAATATTACAGCAAGTTAACACCCACTGCGTTAATTGAGAGCAGCAGTAATGACTCCAGTGTACACTGTGGGTGTTAATTTAATACCAGTGATTTTCACACACGCACAAATAAATCTTCGTTCACAGCACTAAAGACTCGTCCAGTGACACCACCATTAATCTGTTGTTGCCAAATGGTTATTACAGCTGTAAACATGCCACATATGGTACAGTGGGGGCAAAGATGACCCCTTGGATTCTTGTTATTTATCCCGGAGAACGATTGAGCAGTTATTTGATTTTTGCTAATGGTGATCAATGCAGTTACTGCATATTAAGTTGCTCAAGGAAAGTCATTCATCAGAATTACATAAAAGCAGCGCAGATTTGATTCATGACGTGGAAACAAGTGTGGATTTAAGCGCTATCAGCGTCGGTGCGTGAAATCAAGCGCACACCCTTGAACACTCTTGCGCTAATTCAAGCTTGTTTCATGATGCCATTAAAGCAGTAGCATACAGCGGCTCCCAAGCCAATGGCAGTGAGTGCAATGCTCCCCCTACTGACCAAACTTTATATTGTTAAGAGTATGAAGATTGCTAAAATCTAAAATAAAATATGAAATAAATAAAACGTTAGATTTTTTTAAGAGGGTAGAATGATGTGATTGTGTAGTGGGTCTATTTTGCATAAAATTGCATATTTAAATGTGGTATTATGGCAGTGCATAGCTGTGTTTTGTGTTGTTTATTTTGTGGGCGGAGTCAGTAGTATAAAACAAAAGCTTCAGTGTACTATGTCTTTGAATGGAATATGAAACAATTGCAGCATTTGTTTACACCAATGCGCATGCAAAACAAGCACTAATTTCTGAATATAATTGTTCTTTTTGGTTTTTATTCTTATTATTGGTATTAGTGATACAGATGATACTGATAATTGTTTTGGTTATTTTACCATTTTCAGGTTGTTAAACTATTACATTCATATTTGTGCAGTCCTATAAGATGTGAGTTTAATCCTGCAGACATGCCAAAGATGAAGCTACTGTTAAATACGAACAAAAACTTCATATTCAAAAACTTCACTTCAGTTCATATGCATAAACAAAGCTTTTAGAAGGTTTAGAATGAACTGAATGGGAAAAGTAACCTTGGTCCTCTGTTGCAAAGCTGTTGTTGTCCGCATTTAACCCATCCGTGAAGTGAAACACCACATACACACTAGTGAATACACACACACACACTAGGGGGCATCTAAAATGCTCAGGCGCAAATATTTGATGTGCCTTTAGCTCTCTGGCTAGAGATGAAGTAGCATGAAAGTTTTGCAGCAAGGCCTTCATGTCTATACAATGTCATTTATTCCCTCAAACCTTATCCTATTATTAACATCTTTTAATGTCAAATAGTGATAAAGGCACAAACTGTTCATACACACTTAAGCATTGCTTATAAATAGCTTATTCATTGATTCTGCATGCTTTATGGATGCTATTAAGCATTAAAGTGTTGGCGTCTTGTTAGTGTCTTGTCAGTAGAATGCTTCATAATGCATGATTGATGACTTTAAATTTTCAGATTTTGTCATTTGACTCAATTTAATCCCTCGTAATTAATAAAGTCAGCTCTGTATTTAATTTTAATGGTGATGATCTGAAACTAGCAATCAGTGTTGCACATTAAATGTTGATTGTTACTGATTAATATTAGAAAACAGTGACCAACACAGCAGTTCTAAGGTCTGACTGTGGAGCTTAAATCAGGTTCTCCAGGTGAAAAGTTGGTATTTGTTCCTTTTCATAACAGAATGTGTTAAAAAAGAGCAGTAGAATAAAAGCCTGGAGGCGAGGCGGGGTGAGTGGAGTCAGTCCAGCTTAGAACAGATCATTTCAGTGGATTGTGGTTCAGTTATGTTCCCTGACTGAAGGGACTGAGATGGAGCCTTGAGGGTTCCACCCCAGTGACAGTCTAGTACCTTTATTTCTGAGAGTGCACTGAAAAATATCCTTTCAACACAGAGAAATCTCTATAGATGGTCTCTATAGATGGTATGTTGTTTTCACATATGGATGTTTTCAGTTTTCATCAAGACAACACGCTGTAGGATCATGGGATAATGACTCCATGCCCAATTTCATCAAATGTCAGGAGGTCTGGTTCAGACGTCATCGCCAGACAAGTCAAACTCAAAACATGTGGCATTGTTTAATATCACTCTAATTAGACTGGCTCTCCAGTAATATTCACACAGGCTCTCCTGCTGGCTCAGTAAATCTTTGAATTGTCGTGTTCAATATTAATTGACCCTCCCCTTCAATAGTTTGGGGACGTTTGCCTTGTTTGAGTATTTTTTGATTTTCGCACAAACCAGCTAATCCTGATTTAGCTTCCGCACTCAGTTCCACGCTCATCAAAGGCTCCATTTACCCAGCAGGTAAAAGTGGCCCAAATCCGATCTCCTCATACCTGACCCAGATTTGTCATCTGTGTGGCTGTGTGAACAGATAAACACACTGGATCTGAAATGTTCAGTTCTGATTTGAGACGCTTTCATATGTGGTCCTGAAATCCGTATCCGATCTGCGCCAATGTGACTCAGTCTGAACATCCAGAACGGAATTCATGCCACGTTTAAGTCAGTCCAGCTCTACATTCGTCATAATTTCACGCTGCTGAGACTCAAACATTTAGGCCGATGTTTCTGTACAAAAACAGAGGAGACTCATCGCAGCCACTCCGAGTTTAAAGAGGTTTCTAATGATATGGGTGAACGCGGCCGAAGGAGCCTAAGGCTGCAGCGTCAGATATCAGACTAAACAATCCGAGGATACTAACCAAAGAAGTGGCCGTGGCCGAATAATGGGCCCTCTTTATGGTGAACTCGAACACATTCTGGGTGATGAGCCCAGCTGTCAACCACTGGAACTTCATAATCGGTCCTGTGATGCCGGCGAAGACTAAACTGAAGCTCCAGGAGTGACAGGCGTTCGCTGGCCGTCGTGACTGTTTACCTCTGGACAAGCTGCCTTGTGAAGTATCGCTCTTTTGCGCTTGTGGGTCGGTTTAGGAGCTGATCTATTCAGGCTGATGTCGCATACAGGTCACATTTGAAAGATAATGTGAACATCCAACCAAAATAATCAGATTTGGTGAGAAAACCAGATTCGGGACACTTTTACCTGCTGTGTAAACGTAGCCAACTTGGCTTCCTCTGTGTGAAGAGCAGGTTTTGCCTAAATAATGATTTATCAGTTTCCCAGACTATTGTTAACAGCCATTACTGACGATCCTTTGACCCGAATCAGTGATTCAACTGCTGAAAGGTTTGTGTGCTGACGTCACAAAGAGGAGTTAAATAAGCAGTGGGCAGCCCTATCCACAGCACCCAGGGAGCAATTGGGGGTTAGGTGCCTTGCTCAAGGGCACTTCAGTCATGGACTATTATCTGAGGGGATCGAACCGGAGACCATCCACTCACAGGGCTGGTTCCCTGACCTCCAGCCCATGACTGTAGTTGAGACCAATAGAGTCTGAGTCAAGGCCGAGACCTGCAGTAACATTTAATAAAATACAGCTAAAACGTTATTATTATTGTTATGCAGGGAGATTCACTGGAAAGAGGCCACAGGTACTCTGTAATAACTCTCTCTAGGATGAAGCAATCTGAATGAAACAGTGTGCAATGAGCTCCTCAGTATATGGAGCTCGGAACAATTCAGGATGCCCCTGTTTTGGAGTGATGAGGCAGGCGCTGGACAGCCTTTGCAATCTTTAACCTCCGTTTGCAACTTCCAGGTGCATCCCCCCATACCCCTTCATGTGTCTGGCAGAATCTGGAGATCACTTCCAGCATGTAATGCAATAAATCACACACATCAAGGTATGTAGTGCTTTTTTTTTGGTTCTGATTACTTCATCCCAACAGGAGTTACAGCGGAATATTCAGGGCCTTTTTCAAGTGAATCTCCCTGGAGTTCATTCCAACTTTGCGTTGAAACACTTGGATGCAAATGATGTTGAGGTTCTTCTCTAAAACTTATTTAAATCACGTTTATTGTGGCATCACATTTACACAGGTGCAGAGGGGTGTGAAAATCTTAGGTGCGTAGCCCCCTTGTAGTACATAATTACAAAAATATATGGCATATAAACACATTAAACTCTAAATATACACATCAATATACACCAGTTCTGCACCATTCCAATGTGAGGTTTTGTAACAGTAGTGCAAGTTATGAAATAAAAGCTATGGTATGTACAGTTGTACACTTTCCCATATATGTCTTCTTCTGAGAGTTTATTGGCTGGTTGTAAAGCAGAAATCTGATTATTGTCTGACTCAGTAGACCTGGAGTTTCCCCATTATCTGATTACTGTCTGACTCCTGTAGACCTGGAGTTTCCCCATTATCTGATTACTGTCTGACTCGTGTAGACCTGGAGTTTCCCCATTATCTGATTACTGTCTGACTCATGTAGACCTGGAGTTTCCCCATTATCTGATTACTGTCTGACTCATGTAGACCTGGAGTTTCTCCATTATCTGATTACTGTCTGACTCATGTAGACCTGGAGTTTCCCCATTATCTGATTACTGTCTGACTCCTGTAGACCTGGAGTTTCCCCATTATCTGATTACTGTCTGACTCATGTAGACCTGGAGTTTCCCCATTATCTGATTACTGTCTGACTCATGTAGACCTGGAGTTTCCCCATTATCTGATTACTGTCTGACTCATGTAGACCTGGAGTTTCCCCATTATCTGATTACTGTCTGACTCATGTAGACCTGGAGTTTCCCTGTTATCTGATTACTGTCTGATTCATGTAGACCTGGAGTTTCCCCATTATCTGATTACTGTCTGACTCCTGTAGACCTGGAGTTTCCCCATTATCTGATTACTTATTTATTTATTTATTTATTTATTTATTTATTTAACAGGGACAGTGCACATTAATCAACATCAATGTAAATGTGCCAGAGTTAGCTAAAAAGCTAATTTTCATCCGTAGTCCCTAGGCAGGTTGTTCTGGGCGGCCAGTGTCAACAGCTCAGTCTGACTCGTGTAGACCTGGAGTTTCCCCATTATCTGATTACTGTCTGACTCATGTAGACCTGGAGTTTCCCCATTATCTGATTACTGTCTGACTCATGTAGACCTGGAGTTTCTCCATTATCTGATTACTGTCTGACTCATGTAGACCTGGAGTTTCCCCATTATCTGATTACTGTCTGACTCCTGTAGACCTGGAGTTTCCCCATTATCTGATTACTGTCTGACTCCTGTAGACCTGGAGTTTCCCCATTATCTGATTACTGTCTGACTCTTGTAGACCTGGAGTTTCTCCATTATCTGATTACTGCCTGGCTCATGTAGACCTGGAGTTTCCCCATTATCTGATTACTGTCTGACTCATGTAGACCTGGAGTTTCCCCATTATCTGATTACTGTCTGACTCATGTAGACCTGGAGTTTCCCCATTATCTGATTACTGTCTGACTCATGTAGACCTGGAGTTTCTCCATTATCTGATTACTGTCTGACTCCTGTAGACCTGGAGTTTCCCCATTATCTGATTACTGTCTGACTCCTGTAGACTTGGAGTTTCCCCATTATCTGATTACTGTCTGACTCATGTAGACCTGGAGTTTCTCCATTATCTGATTACTGTCTCACTCATGTAGACCTGGAGTTTCCCCATTATCTGATCACTGTCTGACTCATGTAGTTCCACATTATCTAATTACCCAAGTGCATATAAATGTGTTGATTGGATTACTGACAAAATCTGATTTTCTGCAGTTATCGGATTATTAAGTGCATGCAAACTCAGGGTTTGTCATGATTTTTCCTGTCCTGAGAGCTTATTACTGTCTCCCTGCCATTCGTCTCCTTCGCTGTCAAGCTTGCAATAATGCTAAGCAGGTAAGCCAATTAATCTAATATGACCTGCATCACCAGCTGTTCACTGGGTGAAGATAGTTGTGCCCCCTCAGTAATTTATTTTGCCCCGCTGCCCCCCGGACCCCACATCAGTATTCATTAATGTGAGCACTGTCCTCTTTTACATCCATAACACTGTTTCTCTGGCCTAGCCGTGCTCTCTCCACCACGGTAGCCACCAAACACCAACCCAACGTTCCTTACTTCACGCCCTCAAGAGCCACAGAGCCGAATTTTGAGGAGCGTTACTCTAACGGCTTGTCGGCTCTTTAGCAACGATGAACAGCTTTTTTTATTGATCTCATTCAGGACTGAAGAAGACAACTTAGATCTTTCTGGGAGAAAGAAAAAAAATCAGGCCTAACCATCCACTGCCTTCACTCGGGGTGAATGTAAAAGCCCACCAGCTTTGATCCTGGAACCCGCTATTGCTTTCCGAACTCCACTCAGAAGAAATTCGCAGGCAAACACCGCTGACTCCTCTTCCCTCACTAATGAAGCAGGTCCTGCTCAACTTGTCATCACTGTTTGGCTCCGAGTAAGGAGCGCTAGGCTAATTAGCCTGGGCTCAGTCTGACTATCAGAAGGCCTGGCAGCTCCTGCAGATTTGATGGAGACATGTGGTGGCAGATGGCACCGAGCGGAGACCATGGAATTAGAATCGGAGTGGAATCGGCCTCGCGCTCCACTGCGGGTTTGTGCCGGAAAACCACGGCAAGACTTTAAGTGGTATTTGTGATATTACTCAAAACATTCCACGGAAACCCTTGAAGTCTTTAAACAAGATGTTGCCGCGAAGCGATGGACTTACTATAGAAATCTCTCCTCTTTGATCAAACATTAGCGAGTACGACTAATGAGATGCCAACATGAAAGGCAGTGGCGATCAGCCTGGCTGTCAACCATAAAAGGCTGTTTGCTTTTATACTGAGGTGCCTTTCAAAAGTGCTATTAATAGTAAAAACCTTTACCCAGGAAGCACTGTCCACAGAGCAGGCCATCGAGACCTTGAAGTTACTTTGATCAGTAGACATTTTTGGCTCCTGTCAGTTATCGTTATAAAAGTGCTTTGAGAATAGAGCTGCTGTCACGGGAACAAAGGCTGGTGAGTCGTGCACACAGGCAGCATTTTAATTCATTTGCCCTGGTAGATGCCTTAAAGCTACACCACGTAAGATTTGGGTGTTTGGAGACCTCTCTGGTGGAAAAATGCAACTACATGCAATGTGCAGGTTATCTACTATTGTTATCATATCTTCAGAAGTATAGTGTAGATTTTTGGAGCTTGCGCATTGACGGTAATCAGTGTGCAAAATACAGTGCTGGACAGTAACTGAGTAACTGAGTATCTGAGTAAATGTAATTAGTTTCTGTACTTTAGTATTTTTGGTGTCTCTGTACTGAAGTTTCTCCGTTCTGGGCGTCTTTTTCCTTTCACTCCACTACATTTCAGAGTCTAATATCTGACTTTTTCCTCCTACATTTTGAGAAATCTGTCGTTCCTTTTGGTTTCTGTGTTTATAAAAACGTAACATGTCAAAACGAAAGAAGCGCAAAGCCAGAGCACCAATCAGGGCCCAGCGGTCACTTTGTTTAGAGCTGGTTTTGACCTGTTGGTCATACCGACCCAGTGCAGCACGCGGTTCAACGTCAGCGCAGCAGCGTAAAACTTTGGGAGAGTCTGTTCAACATAAATGATGAACTAACCTAACTTTGTGTAAATAGAGCTCAATATAGAAATATGTCCACATATGCAGTCGAGACTGACGCGGCTTTTTTCTGAATTTCTACAAACACCAGTTCATTTTATAGTAAATGAGTTTGGGCTGGTTTATGTTTATGAACAGACGCCTACAGATCAACATAGTAAAGGAGCTCATCTGTGATCCTGAGTTTAAAGCCAGTTTTTATTCAACTTAAACTTGGAACTAAGTTGTAAATAAATCTGAAACTGAAACTTTGCTTGTGTGTAAAAAGTGATTTCAGAGCCACTCGGTTCTCCCTGATGGAAACCGTTTACCTTCAGTGTTTTGTGCTTCTGATCATTTTAATAGACGTCAGCGTCACTAATTAATGACGTTCTATTAAAAGACTGGTTTACCAAGAGAGACGCTGGAGGACTTTCACCTGAAATGAGTTCATGAAGCCAGTCTGGTTATAAAAATGATAACAGGGCATCAGAGCCAGAATTACTCTTTTAGTACTTTTACTTTATACTTAAGTACATTTGAAGGGAAATACTTTAGTACTTTTACTCAAGTGGAGGTCTAAAAGGAGGAACTTCTACTTTTACTGGGGTAATATGACATGACTGGGCGCCCCATGTTGGCTGGCTTCTGCAGCGTTGGCGGACTGCAAACTAACCCACCATAGCGGCACTGATTGGTTTGACAATGCTTTGTCTGAAAATGTTCTTTTCTAGTTTCTCGGTTTGAGCAATTAAATTCCAGCAGTCTTTCAGGAAATTGGCCACGTTTTTGGATTTATAAATGAGCTGCAGTATAAAGTAAAGTTTTTCAGAGATATCCCAGCCATAGTTACAGTCGCCAAACCATAAAGGACCAACTAGGTGGACCAGTTTGCTACAGCGCCACAATGAGGCAGACCAGTGCTGCAGCTCTAGCTAGTTAAGAACACCAAAGACAGACTCTCACCAACTGCAGGTGAAGCAGGTAAACAAAGAACTTTCCTTGAATTTGTATTTGAGCATGTTTTACCATAACAGACAGCATAACGTCATAATAGGTTTATTTTCAAGGACACCCTATTTGATTTTGAGACCCCCTGAATGAAGATTTAAGATGTTCTGAGTTTGAATTATTTCAAGTTTTGGTGGATGACTTGCAGCATCGCATGCTCACCATTGTAGTATTTTTCTTTTTGTCTTGTGACTCAATTTCAACCATTTCTTGCTTTCACAAGAAACCAATGGAGTGATCTCAGCAGAGGAGTCAGGGGGGAGAACTTTGGGCTTATGGACCAAATGAATCCTTGTCATTCTAAATGCTCTGTGAGTGAAGGCCTGCAGTGATGTAATTGCAATAGTCAAGTCTCCAGAGAACTAGAGCTTTCAGCCTCTACAGTCAAGAAGGATCATATTGTCCTTGACGTTGTGAAGTAGGAATTTTGTGGTAGATGTTATGTGATCAGAGAAATTAATTTGATCATCTAGGATTCCTCCATGGATCTTAGCCCTGCATGATGGATGGAAGGAATGCATAATGATGGAGAGATTCTGTATTAGCTTTGCAAGATGGTAGAGTTCTGTCATCCAGATTCAATTCATGGTGGTGATGGTGGAGTTCCCCTTCAAGAATAGAACAGGAAAACAGTTTTGTGAGATCTTGGAGGTGGCTGATGGAAATGAGAAGTGCAAGAACCATTATTGTAGGAAGGTTCTAAAATATTGATGTCTTTTGAAGAATCTCACCAGAGCTACTCATCTGGAAATTGTTCTACCGTGATGTCTCCAGAGGAACAGCACCCCCCAGAGACAGTGCTCTGGAAAAGTTATGGCATCTTGATATCTCCACAAGAACAATATCTCACCAATGTTATTGTTTTAGAAATGCTTCAAGAATGTTGATGTCTCTAGAGAAGTCACTATTCTGGAAATAGCTCTAGAATCTTGATGTGTCCAAAAGAGCAGAGCTCCCCCAGACTCACTGTTCTGGAAATGTTTCTAGAACATTAGTGTGTCCAAAAGAATCCTACCAGGGCCACTGTTCTGGAATTGGTTCTACAATGATGTCTCCAGAAGAACAACACCCCCTAGAGGCAGTGTTCTGGAAAAGTTAAGGCGTCTTGATTTCTCCAGATGAGCAATGTCTCACCAATGTCATCATTTTAGAAATGCTTAATAAATGTTGTTGTCTCTAGAGAAGTCACTATTCTGGAAATAGCTCTAGAATCTTGATGTGTCCAAAAGAACAGAGCTTCCCCAGACTCACTGTTCTGGAAATGCTTCTGGAATATTTTTGTGTGCTGCAAATTCCACCCACACCAATTGTCCTGGAAATGGTTCTGGAATCTTGATGTCTCCATAAGTATAAAATCTCCCCAGAGTCAGTGTTCTGGTAATGCTTCTAGAATATTTTTGTCTCCAGAAGAATCTTGTCAGAGCCATTGTTCTGGAAATGCTTCTGTAATTCTGGTGTCTCCTGCAGAATCCACCAAGAGTAATTGTTCTGGAAATAGTTCTGGAATACGATGTTTCAAAAGAACAGTAGTGCAGTGTTCTAGAATTGCTTGTAGAGTGTTGGGGTCCCCAAAATAATTATGCCAGAATCATTGTTCTGGAAATATTTTTTACAATTAAATGCCCAGAAGGTCAACATCCACCTGAGATGAGTCTAGAATCTTGATGTCTCCGGTAGAACAGCACTGATCAAGAGCCACTGTTTAGAAAACAGTTCTAGACAAGTGATGTCTCCAGAAGAACAGCATTTATGTGCATTGTATGCCCAATTCATCCCAATCATTTGCAGAAAGCATGTACACCCAACTGGTCTGATTAAAGGTTGCTGGTTCTTGCTATGATCCAGCTCTGATCTCCACGATCCAGCTCATGATCCATGAATATTTTCATATTTACTACTGTTGGAGGCAGTAGCAGAATCATATGTGAAGTCAATAAGATCATTGAATTGTCAAGCTGTAAGAAGCCCAGGCAACTGGCTTTGTAGTATAGTCATGAATTCGATGGGGATGTTCCTCAGCATTGTAGTTGATTCACAAGTGTGATTTCATGATGTTCATGTAGTTGAAGGTTTTTGAAATATGGAGGTTTGAATTGGTTTGACCATCACTGAGTTTCATGCTGCACAACGCTGTGAAAACCTCACCATCATGAACTGACCCTCCTGCTGCTGCTTCTACATAAACTTAAACTAATCTAATGAACCAGTGCTCCACCTGTTTTTCCCCGTTTTTATATTCTAATATCTCATACTTTCGCTGTTCGCTGTCTGGTGTCAACCAGAGCAGGATGGGTTCCCCTTCTGAGTCTTGGTTCCTCTCAAGGTTTCTTCCTCCTTTTCTTAGGCAGTTTTTCCTGCCACTGTTGACATTGGCGATGCTCATGGGGGCTTGGACCCGGATTTTTCTGTAAAGCTGCTTTGTGGCAACACCTGTTGTAAAAAGCGCCATATCAATAAACTTTGACTTGACTTGACTTTAGAAATGCCAATGTCAGTAGGTTTTAGAGAAATTAGGAGGCTTTGTTTGGAGCTGAAATAGCAGCAGGTAGAATCAAAGTCCAGTTGTGTTTCATTTGTGGCTCTGGAAGCCCATAGGAACTGTATCTTTTTTAAACTTGGCTATTTCTCAGTTGAAAGACATCTGTTTGTACTTAAGTGTCTTAATTGTGTGTAGCATAATTACCTTCAACAATGTCTGATTTTATCATAAAGAAGCCATGAGTCACTCCACGTACGACTTTCAGGGTTCAGAGTACGAATGGCTTTGTGCCATGCCTGCCTTTCTTCGTACGAGCTATGAGGCAGACAGGACAAAGTGCAAAATGCTCAGGAACTTATAATAACGCCCCTAACAATTCCCTTTTCATAAACCTCCTCTCAGACTGGTGTCAGAGCCAGCGGGGAGCCAAAGTCAATGATACAGAAAGAAATGTGGAAAATTTGTCAACCCATGAATTTCATCTCAAGAGGGAAAGTGGCAGAGGTCCCACGTCTCTTTATTCCTCTCTTTTCTTGCTCCCTGTTTCTCTGATTACCATCATTTGTGTTTCTCTCAGGTGAGTGGGCCTCAGCAATCAGCCAAAGTGCAGGTCTTTACTCTCCGACATGAAAGACACCAGATGCTCCAATCAGTTCGCACTGCACTTTCCAAACGCTTACAAATATCAGCAAACAACCTGTGACCTCACAGCAAAGAATGAACGTTTGCAAAAATGCTCCAAGAATTCTTTAACACTAACAACACAGTCCGTTTCACTCTGTATTGGTGATGGGCATTTCCAGTAATTTGGTAGTAGTGATGAAAGGAGAGTTCCACAGATATTCTACATCATTAATATTACATGGTTAAGATGTAAACAGAGTCATTGATAGTGGTTTGGTGTGAGACACTCGGTTCTAGAGAAACTTACAGAGTCAGAATTGCTCACAGTGGTGGTGATAGGAACCAGATGTCCACCTCTAAAACCTCTCTCACAGAAAGTTCCTACATGAAACGATTATGAATTCACTGCCTGGGGTCTGAGATACTGTTTTATGGCAGCTTTGTGATACAGTTTTGGCCTTAAATGTACTTTAATCCATTTATTTTATCCCATTTATGGTAGGTGACTTTGTAAGGCAAAGTGACTATTTTATCATCATCAACATTCCCTAAAATACTCAGAAGACACGTGTAAGTTCACTGGAGGGTTTGGATAGTAAGTAAAAGGGATATATTTGTGTTGTATACATCATGATCCTTGGTTCCTCTCACTACTACTGTAAAGTAATTAGGCTCTATAAGTTGCTCTACAATCAACCGTTTCACATCAAACCACTCTGAATGATGTTTCTGTTTATCTCAATGACTGAGTTATTCAGGAATTTCAAAAAATTGGAAAATTGGAAATGGGAATGCCCCTTTAAGTAGTGACTGATTACACAAGCATTCTGATATGTGTGAAATTTACATCGTCTTTTATTTATGGCACCAATTTTATAAGAGAAGCAGATCTGGGTAATTAGGCAACTGCTTTTTTTAAAATAAATTGAAAAATGACATTAATATGGTTCTAAGTTTGTTTAGTAAGCTAAACTTGGAGGAAATGTGGGGATAAAAATGTCCACAGCTTTAAGTCATTAAAGCCGTCGAGTGACTTTGTTTTCCATGACTGTGTTTTTGTTGTAGCAGGTTTTTGACAGTCGCCTATGTAAGGGTCAAGCCTGCACCGCCGGCCACCAGCAGAGGGCGACGGCAGCGAGGATCCACAAGTTCAGGGAAATCCACTTCTCAGAAGCCCTCAGGCTGATTAGGCCCAACCTGGCACACCTGTGGACTCCTCAACTTAAGCCTGTGGCAAACAGCAGGGCTTTGTCACACCTTTGTAGAGGGTTGACCAGTACGGTACTCAGCCCAGGTGGGTATTTAAATGAAATGAAAAGAGGGCTGGAAAAACAAGAGAAATTTCCCCAAAACGACTTAAAAGCCAAAAAGAAGGCTTAAACCAGAAACAGCCCCAAGTCATACAAAAGTGTTTGCTCCACAAACATCAGACAGGTGACACATGAAGTTGCCCTTCCTCTCTGAATGTGTTTTCTGATGATCTTTTTTTCAGCGTACCCTTTGTTTGCCTTTTTTCCACCATTTTTCATTTGCCACTTGGTGAGTGCTTCCCAGTGGAGCAGCGGTAACTTCTCGGACCACCAATTAGCACATTGACAGTTCAAATATGCGCAATCACCCAATTCACACTCCATCACCTCAGTAAGTTCATTTAAGGCCTTTTCTCGGCCTTTCCTCTCTGCGCTTGGGTCCGCCTCCCTACCCGTCCCCTAACAGCCTATTTATACATATCAGAGACACAAGGGCAAATGGAATCATCATGTATCTGTTGGCATTTTTTGGCCACGCTGAAACCTGGAAGACACCAGAAGTTGATCTGCAGAAGCTCTGCCTCACTTCCTAGTCAAATTGTATTATCTATTAGCACTTACTCAGTTATTTGTGTCCAGTTGTATTCTGCACATATGAGCTGCATTCCAAAGCCCAGGCAACAAGCCGAGGTAGGGAGGATCCTCAGTAGAACTGTCCTACGAAGATTCCTCCTAACAGTCCTAACCATAGGCTGCATCTATAGCCTGTTTTATGAAGGGTCCTTCACCTGGAATGGCCTTCTATTATGTTGCCTTTAGACAGAACAGTCTCTTACTACAGTTTTAAGCTCTTACACACTACTTTTGAAGTGGGGAACCCTCAGGGCCTTCTAGGTCTTCAAAGATGTCCTATTGATTTCTGGAGATGGTGAACTCTGTAGGTGAGGAGGAGGAACTTTAGCAGTGGAAAAGACACTTATTTCATTAAGGTTTGGTTGGAAAAAGGATTAAAATCTTCAAAGTTTAGGCAGGTAGACACAGCTGAGCGAGCTCTCCCATTTTAGGACTTCAGGAGCTGGACTGAATCCCTCACACGTTAGATTAACTACCAGTATAATTGGGAAGCAACAAAGTAATCAACCAATCATGCTTTGATTTACAATGGGACCAAATGGCTGAGAGAACTTCTAGAGAAGTTCTAGATACATCTCTGACTGTGAATGAGTTGTAGTTTAAGCAGTGTTCCGGTTAGTTGTTAGGAATGGAAAACTGTGATGGCAGCTTTATGCCTGGACACTTTACCGAAATAAGAAACCCATACATACAAGCTTAGATATACAGCAATGTCTGTCAGAAGCTTCAAACATCTGCAGATTATCTAGAACAGCCAAAAACATTCAGTGTTAGCTTAGTGTTAACATGCTATTAGAACTCTGTCAGAAGGAAAGCTGCAATTGATACCTTTTGACATTCATAGCCCAAACTGAAGGCCTCGCTCTGTTACTCACGATTTGCTGCCGTTTGTGCGAAATGTCATTCTCTGGAAACGTTTAAACTTTTAAAACTCCTTGACGGAGGCCTTGGCATTTCTGGAGCTTCACCACACGGTGAATTGCAGTGACATTAACATTAAAAAAAGGACGTGTTTCAGGCTCGGCTCTAAATTATTCAGGCTAGAAACGGAACGTTCCGGCATACATATTCATTAAAGAAGGATTCTGCAAAGACCAGCTTCACACAGTGTGCTTACACCACAGTAGTAGTGTTTGGTGCTCTTCTTATGTTTTGCACTGGAGCTACAAGTCCAATGTAGCTAACAAGTGTTGGAGCTCCCGCCTCAGCTAAAGTCTATTAGGCCTCAAGGCAGCTTTTATCTACTTTAGTCCATGCTTATAGATAAGTGTATCACAGTGTTGGGGAAACACACAAGATTACTTCACATGGTTTCAGGCAAGCTTAGGCAAGGGTATAACCTTCCATCACTTGCTAGATACGTTAGCTCCAGCGTTAAACCAAAGAAGCAGAACTCTGACTCTGTGGGGGGAATTCGTGGGGGGCTGGAGTGTTTGGGGGAGTTTGTCTGTCTGCTGAACTATCACTAAAACCTTATTAGCCGTCAAGAAACCCGAACTTTTATTTGAAAGTAAGGGAAGTATACGACCTCAGAAGAAGCGAAAGCTCAAAGTCTGAGCTGAGAGAACCTCTTTCGTTCACACGGTGGTCAGCAGATGCTGTAAGCTGCCTCATATTCCTAAGCCATGTGACTTGGCCATGAGCCAGAACATGAAAAACATATATCAGCACCTGAAATATTTACTATACGCTCTCATATGTGTGGAGGAGCGAATTAAATTATTCATGAGAACTTTATTGCAGCTGCAACGTCGTTGATGCTCTAGACTCACTGGTGGTCTCCATGCTGTTGTGTCCACCTATGAATTACTATTCACACATTATTTGCACAAAAGTGATCTCTTACCATGATTCACCTGGATTACAACACACACACACACACACACACATCTAAGCCGCTTCTCCTTCTGGGTTATGTAGCAAGCCGGAGCCTAACCCAGCAGACATTGGGTGGAAGGCAGGATGCACCCGGGACAGGTCAGCAGTCCATCACAGGGCTGGAAGAGTGGAAGCTGTTAGAGCTGCTAAGAGGGACCAACTCCATATTAATGCCTATGGATTTGGAATGGGATTCATAAAAGCTGGTGTAGGTGCTTTACTTCAGCAGATGGCATCTCTGTATCCTATTGGGAATTTAAACATCAAATTATTGGACCATGGGCACAATGTTTGGTGGGCCCCTTCCTGACTATCCATTTTAGATGGGCAGGGATTTTATCACAGCAGGTTAAATGAGACTCATGTAGCACCACAATGGCAGTATAGTAACTGCAGTGGTGGGTTTGTCAGGACTAAAAGCCCCCCACCCCAATTCAGACAAAGCACATTAACGATGACACTGATTGACATCAACTCAACAACCAGTGCAACCCTTGTAAAGCAGGCATCTGCTCTTAACAAACATGACCATTTACTCCACTGAGGATGGCGAATTAAACCGCGCAGCTGAAATGGACACAGACTTATACCCAAATCATCAAGCGGCCTCTGACAGATTGCAGAGCACTGCCGACAAGGATGATGCAAGTCTTTCCTTTACCTCAGATGTCTGGCATTTTATATTTGGCTGGAAATGGGCGTCAAGTCTTTCAAAGTCTCGGATGTTGCAGGACTCCTCCATGCACATCTTTTTCAAAATCTGAAGCTGTGAATTTGAAGCAACATCTCAAACGAGCACTAGGTCACTGCTAAAAACCTGAACGCTTGACTGAAGTCAAGGCAGACGGTTCAACGGTTGCAGTGATTTGTAGGAAGAAATTAAGCGACTGTTCAGGAAAGACGTTGAGAAACGGAGGGATAATGATCCGCTATCACGCAGTGAAAAGCTGGTTCTTTTTTTTCTTCTGTGCTGCTGGTAACGTTCCAACCACTACTGGCACCTGAGTCAAAACAGTTGTTTAGAAGTTGTCATAATCGCTTGCTGGGGCCCCCCTAGTGGCTCAGGCCCCTGGCTACAAGCCCTTGAGAATTGGCTGTAGAGTAGTACAGAACTAGCCAGCCAAGTTAACCATGAACTCACTGGAATGTGAGTCTTTGCCGTCTTATCAACGTGTCTGTCCATCACGGACATTCCATCCCCAGTCTTCCAGGAACATTCCCTTTTGGTGGTGGAGGTGGTGGTGGTGGTAGTAGTAGTATATTTAGGAAGATGTATCGCTGTTGTTGGAAGAAAACGTCTTCTCTCAAACTCTTACTTTGGTTTCACTGAATTTCATTAAGGAAATGGACGTCTTTCCAAGTCATTTTGGGCCGTTTCTTTTAGTTCATTCATCATGAAATTTACACACAATGTGAAGAACACATTCAAATGATGTCAAACCGAAAAACGTAACAAATGGAGATGCAAACTTTTCTTCCAACAACAGTGAGAGATACTTCTGAGATGAACTGCTGCAGGCATGATCTGTAAGTCATAGCGCTCAAGTGCTGCGTGTTTGAGAAGCGGTAAGGCACATTTAAATGACTTTAGTGTACATCACTCACAAGTACATGCTTAAAGAAAATGTCAGTGGCTTAAATGAGAGACATGCACAGCTACAGGTAAACACTGTGGACACGTGGGCCATCAAACTCTTTTTGCCCTTCACCACTGCTGATTTCAGCACTATCTCACTTTGTCTTCTGTGTGTGTGCTACAGCCTTGAGGTCTGTCTGTCTGTCTGTCTGTCTGTCTCTCTGGCTGTCCTTCATCTGTTCCAGCTGGCTCAGGCCCCACTTTCAAAATCCAATTCGGGTAGATGATATTACAGGAGTGCTCTCTCTCTCTCTCTCTCTCTCTCTCTCTCTCTCTCTCTCTCTCTCTCTCTCTCTCTCTCTCTCTCTCTCTCTCTCTCTCTCTCTCTCTCTCTCTCTCTCTCTCTCTCTCTCTCTCTCTCTCTCCTATATATAAAACACAGAAGCGCCACCCCCCCCACGCCCTGTTATTGTAGTTGTAAGCCCTATCCATGGCACCCAAAAGGATCCGGTTAGGTAACTGGCAACCTTGTGGTCACAGGGCCGGTTCCCTAACCTCCAGCCCATGACCCACGACTGCCCCAGATCATCGCTCAATCGATGCTGTTGTATAACTTTATGGCACATTTCTGGCTTCTCGATGTTTTTGGTTTGGACAGTTAAACTTAAAGAAATGAACTGACTGATTATTTCATGCATTTAGCATCATTATTTACAGCTTATCTGTGTTGTTCATTCATGAATGGTTCTTGCTTAGCACCAAAGGGGGTTCTGCGCTTGTTAAGTCACAGAACCATTTTCGCATGACTAGATTCTGTTGGCCATTTGAGTAAATCTGAGATTGGCGACTGAAATCTGGTGATTTTTTGTCATTCAGATTTTTCCCTCTTCTGTTGTTCATATCATCCTTTCCTGCTATTTGTCCTCTCTGGCTCTCTTGTTCTCCTTTCCTGCTGTTTCTAATCACCTGTCCTTATAATGTTGAAGGTCACTCAGATTGATTGTAGCTGCTCTTCAGCAAGGCAGAGTAATCTGTCCACTTCTCTCTCTGATTGTTTACCACTTCCCTCTGACCTCTAAGCTAGACCCCCTCTATTCTCACCAGGGAAAACAAGCAGCAGAAGCAGATTGATGCCTACATCGGGGGCAAACGGCTCCGCCCAGCTGGAGCCGCAGTGTCCACAGCAGCTCTCAGTCCTCCAAATGGAGATCCTGCAAAAAAACAATACTGACAGCTAATGTTAGTGGTAACGGTGAATGTTTATGAACTGCTGGAGGGTGTTTCAAATAAAGTGGCCAGTGAGTCAACAAGGGAATTACATATTACATTAAGCATAACTGAAAAGTTCATGGTTTGCTGTGAAGTCATATAAAGTTACAGGCAATCGAACACTGTGTACCTGTGACTGGTCAGGCTTTTAGTTTCGCCCTTTGTCAAAGCTGATTTCAGGTTCTAATGGAGTGTGTGTGTGTGTGTGTGTGTGTGTGTGTGTGTGTGTGTGTGTGTGTGTGTGTGTGTGTGTGGGGGGGGGGGCAAGTGTTTGATATGCAGGCTGTGTTGAAGTATGGATAGAAAACTTTGCTAATTTGGCTGAATAAAAGCAGCGAGTTTAGTGTTAATAGGATTATAAAACGGCTTGGTTCACCTGCTTCTGTCTAAAGTGGATTAAAGTGTCTCTCTCTCTCTCTCTCTCTCTCTCTCTCTCTCTCTCTCTCTCTCTCTCTCTCTCTCTCTCTCTCTCTCTCTCTCTCTCTCTCTCTCTCTCTCTCTCTCTCTCTCTCTCTGTCTGGGAGAGAAGAGCACACTTATGGAAATTATTTAGACGAAGGACAACAGGGACACAGCTACAGCCTTGATTTGAGTCTCACTCGCTCACTCAAAATACGTTCTAATGGATTTATATCAAACCTTCGGCTCGGTCACCTCGTGGTCAGTGTCCAGTTGTGTCCTGCAGTGATTCAGTAGTAGCCAATTTAAACTTTGAAAGCTGCAGTGATTTTTCTCAGCTAATCATCCAGAATCCACAATGACACACTGTCCTAACAGCAAATGAGCCTCAGGGATGGATCATGGGGTCACGAGGCTCCTGGACACAGGCATCTTTGAAGCCCCATGTTCCCCACCCCCCGACTCCAATCCAACAAAACTGGATGGCAGGTAGGCCAGTTTAGCAACTGAACCATGTTGTAATACATGCAGAATGTGGTTTGACATTGTCTTGCTGAAATAAGGACCGCAGCATATTTTGCTCCAAAACCTGTTTATATCATTCAGCTTTAATGGAGCCTTCACAGATGAGCACGTCATCCATGCCATGTGCACTAATGCCCCCCTAAACCATCATGAATACTGGCTTTAGAACTGAGCACTGATAACAAGCTGAGGGGTCTTCAGCCCGGAGGACACAGTGTCCATGATTTTCCTAAAGAACTTCAAATGTTGATCCGTTGGACTGCCGGACACGTTTCCACTTCCCCTCAGTCCATTTTAAATGAGCTCAGGCCCAGAGAAGGTGGCAGCATTTCTGGATCCTGTTTATATTTGGGTTCTTCTTTGTGTTTTAGAGTTTAACAGCGTTTGTGGATGCAGTGATGAACTGTGTTCACAGACAGTGGTTTTCAGAAGTGATTCTGAGCCCATGCAGTGATTTTCACTACAGAATCATGTCTGTTTTTAATGCAGTGCTGCCTGAGGGCCCAAAGATCACGGCCAGCAGATACTGGTGTTCAGCCTCGTCCCTCACAGACAGAGATTTCTCCAGATTCTCTGAGTCTTTAATGATATTCTGTCCCGTAGACGATGAAAAGCAGAAGGTCTTTGCTGTTTTATGTTGAGAAACATAAACATGTTGAGATGATTGGCTATAAAAGAGCATATTATATGCTCTTTATTATATAAAAGAGCATATCTCGACTTTAAAAAAAAAAAAAAAAAATGTGCTGCTGGTATGAAATTCAAAATGGGCATTAAAGTTTAATAAAATGTCAGTTAATCGAATAACTGTGTCTAGGTTCAAAACATTACTTTCTATAGCAGCAAGCAATTGAATATGTTGAATGAAGGGGTGCAAAGCAAAATAAATAACTCCAATCTCACTTAGGCAAAGACGCTGTTCCTATCATTTGTGTAATTTTACGCTCTTGTTTATTAGCTTGGAGTAAAATAAACAACTCGGAATGTAGATTCATTATTCATTATGCTACATAATTTCAGTATAATTACTTAGTTACATAATTTATTGCGTTATGTTTGCATTCTCGTTCAGCTGTTCTGACTTTTCTGTTTATTGTGCATCAAAAATAACAAGCAAAGCAAAAACGTGAAGCAAGGCTCTTTTTTTCACAAGCTGCACTTTTTCACACTTTCTAATTTTGTATGAGCCACGACTCAGAAATAATTCATATCAGAATTACAGCATGACATTCGTTGCCATTATCAAAGGGTTGTATCATAAATTTAAAATATGATTTTCTATTTCTAGACACGGTGCTATGGCCAGCTTGTTCACATCACTGCTGTGCAATGACGAGAAGCTGAACAGGCAGCTAGTGAAGAACTCCCACAGCACAGACGCTGAGGGCACGTGAGCAACTGCATGATGTGCGGCAGGAAAGGAAGCAAACCCATTCAAATGAGTAACACGTGAGAAAAATAATCTACATGATCAACACACAGAAAACCGGCGGTCCATATTAAAGTGACATGCAGAGTTCCTGAAACATCTGAGGTTTCAACCATCTCAAAGTGTGGCCAGTGAGTGGAAGCAGAAGGTGGGTGTTTCTAATAAAATAGCCAGTGAACCAAATGCACAAGGTTGGTGTTTCTGATAAAGCGGCCAGTATTTGTAAGCAGAAGGTAGGTGTTTGTAATAAAGGGGCCAGTATGTGTAAGCAGAAGGTGGGTGTTTCTAATAAAATAGCCAGTGAACCAAATGTACAAGGTGGGTGTTTCTGATAAAGTGGCCACTTTGTGGAAGCACAAGGTTGGTGTTTCTAATAAAGCGGCCGGTAGGTGTTTCTAATAAAGCGGCCAGTATGAGTAAGCAGAAGGTGGGTGTTTCTAATAAAGTGGACAGGGAGAGAAGAGTGGAATAACACATTGTATGAAGCACAACTGAAGCCACTGGCTTGATCTAAAGCCATATATAGTTGCAAGCAATCAAACACTGTGTACCTGTGACTTGTCAAGCTGTTAGTTTTGGCCTTTATCAAAGCTGATTTCAGGAGTCTCTCTCTCTCTCTCTCTCTCTCTCTCTCTCTCTCAGCTTAATGTGGCTTGATATACTAAAGCAACTGCGAAGGAACATTCATCTCTATTCTTACTGGTTATAAACACTGCTTCATTTTTCCTTATGTACTTACAATCTGCTGCCAAAAAGCACATCTGTAATCCAACAGCAAAGGAAGGGTATTACATCACCACCCCCTCGAGAAATGGAGTATAAGGAAAAAGCTTTATTTGCCAAAACAACAAATTGGCAAGCTCAAATTTCTCTCATATTGCACTGCTCATAAACACTGTCCACTGCCAAAACGGCACTGAACACATAATAATAATATTTTGTAAGCATTTTTCTCTCCATCAGTCCCTTAAATGGCCAGGACCCGTCAGCGGTCCCAAAGTCTTACTACACACCTCTATATCCTAAGAATAGCTGAGCCAGTTTGCATTGACGTCCCTGTAGTTACTGAGTAATAAGCCTTAGAGTGAAACATGTCTGACTTTAATGAGTTAAAACTCATTTTTAAAACACATTCATGTGGCTTAATTTACCAAAACAATATCTTGGAAAGACCAACACTTGACACATTACTGAGCATAAACTCTCTGTAATGCCAGAGGGATCAAGTCTCAATCTCAAAACATTCGTTTTTCCATAGAAACACATTATTACAGTTTCACGTATGAGCTTAACCAGTGACTTACACTGTTAGAAATGAAGGTTCTGTGCCGGTACATTATCGTTCATCAAGGTACAAACAGTGTAAATGTTCCCTCAAAGGTTCTACAGTGGTTCTAAGGTCTGATTGTGGAGCTTAAATCAGGTTCTCCAGGTGAAAAGTTGGTATTTGTTCCTTTTCATAACCGAATGTTTTAAAACAGAGCAGTAGAGTAAAAGCCTGGAGGCGAGGCGGGGTGTGTGGAGTCAGTCCAGCTTAGAACAGATCATTTCAGTGGATTACGGTTGTTATGTTCCTGGAGTAAAGGCACTGAGATGGGACCTTGAGGGTTCAAGAGGGGAACTGACCCAGTGACAGTTTAGTACCTTTTTTTTATTTGCGAAAATGTATTAAGTGAGCCTTATTAGTCCCACAACGGGGAAATTTCACCTCCTGCATTTATCCCATCTATACACTAGAGGGCAGTGAGTACACTTGCCCAGAGCGGTGGGCAGCCCTATGCACAGCACCAGGGAGCAGTTGGGGGTTGGGTGTCTTGCTCAAGGGCACTTCAGCCATGTACTGTCGGCTCTGGGGATCGAACCGGCAACCTTCTGGTCACAGGGCTGGTTCCCTAACCTCCGGCCCTCGACTGCCCAAATGTAGGAACACAAATTTTTAACATTACTGGATAAAAGCCACTGAGAAATTTCTTAACTCTGTCATATTATTTTCCCTTTAGATTAGTTTTGTTCTTTTGGGTAGTGGAAAAAAAATACGAGCAGTCAGATGTGACTCATTTGATGTTCCTGGGTTTTTATTTTAGTATATTAAGCCGTGTTAAGCTTTTGATGTCGAGTGGTTTAGAACGTCACCAGCAGGGCAAAAACAAGGCTGTGTTCATATCAGTCCAGGAACATCTTGGGAACGTCACTTTGACTTGCGTGTGTCGTCTGTCTCAGATTTGAACCATTTTCCACTGTTTTGAACATGAACGATAATAACAGCGTCTCTGAAGCTCCGACACATCAGAGCAGGTTCTGGCAGACAGCCAACAAACATGAAAAAGCAGAACTGAGCTTTGAGCTTCAAAACATCTTCAGATTCACACGGCTTTTCCTACCACAGCTGTTTTTAAAGCCTCGGTTCAGATTCATTATTTGAGTGGACCTTGTTGCCGTTCTGGAAAGTTGGTTGAGGGGCACTGGGTGACATTTCAAGCTATAACAAGAAACAATCACCAAATCTCAAACAACTGAGAGAAACCAAGACTCAGAAGGTAAAGCTCAGTAAGAGCATATGGAGAACCACTGAGTAGAACTAAAGATTCTAAAGGGGAAAACCTTCTGAGTGCATGACGAAGAACCACAGAGAGGAGCCAATGTTTTGAAGAAAGGAGTCTCTTAAAGCACAAGGAAGAACCACGGAGTGAAGGAACATAAGGAACAATTAGCTAAAAATATGAGGACAAATCATTGAGTCAAGACTAGACTCAAGAGGAGAACCTTCTTAAGAGCATGAGGAAGAAACACTGGGAGGAACCAATACTCAAAAAGAAACCCTCTCTAAGAGCAAAAGGAAGAACCAGTGAGAGAAACCAATGCTCAAAAGTAGATCCTCCATAAGAAAATGAGGAAGATCCACTGGAAGGATCTAAGACACCAAACAATAAACTCCCTAATAACATAAAGAAGAATGTCTTGGAGCCGAGACTCAAAAGTAGAACCTCCTTAAAAGCATAAGGATAAACCATTGAGAGGAACCCAGACTCAAAAGGAGAACCCCTCTGAGAGCACAAGGATGGTCACACAGTGCTGCAGAAAAGTCTTTCCAGCGCTGTGAACATGCACAGAGTCCTGGGAGGAGAAACTACAGCCAGAGGCTGATTGGAGCCAGACTGCAGGCGGAACATGTATGGAGTGAATGAACACTCCGTCTTTTGCCATCAACACTTCCGAGGCCGTAGAGATGAGTCTCAGACTCCGGAGAACATTCTCGGCTCCTTTTTAGGCCACAGAGCACAGAGGATTAACCTTACGGAGCTGTTACTGACAGCTGAGCTCCTCCACACGACACAGTCAGGCACACGGACTGAAAGGGTCCCAAACTGTACAAACGCACAATAAAAGCCGCTGCGCCGTCCACACACACACACACACACACACACACACACTCTCTCGCTGACGTGGGGTCAAACATATCAGCGCTGTTAGACCAAAACCTTCTATCTCCAGCATGAGTCCTTACAGGACCATTTCACAGTTAACTGGCTCTTTACCTGGTAAGATGTTTCTTCAGACAGTAACACTGGACGGATGGACAGAAACATCTGTGGATGTTTTCAGATCTGGAGCAGCTTGATCTTCTCTCTCTGAGATCAAAGCTTTCAGTGCTGTTTATCTTAAGGGGGGCAGTTTTGGGGGCTACCAGCTCTTCCAGGTGGTTGTTGGGAGCCATGTTTTCTCTGTAGCTTTTAATCATGGAAACCGTTTTGGTTTTGTTATTCACTTATTTTCAGTTAATGCTCTGAAATGGCTCGAAAGAAGAGAACTTCCCTAAAAGCATGAGGAAGAACCTCTGAGAGGAATCAAGACTCCCCAAAACATGAGGAAGAAGCACCTCGAGAAATCAAGACTTAAAAAGGGAACCTCACTGAAAGCATAAACAAAAACTTCTGAGGAGCCAAAACTCAAAAGGGGAACCTCCCTGGAGTTTTTAAACACTGTGTCCACTCTAGTAGACACTTCTACCTTGTCGGTGCACCTTGTAGATGTAAAGTCAGAGACGACAGCTCATCTGCTGCTGCACAGTTTGTGCTGGTCATCCTCTAGTCCTTCATCAGTGCCCACAGGACGCTGCCCACAGGACGCTGCTGGCTAGATATTTTTGGTTCTCAGTCCAGCAGCGACACTGAGGTGTTTAAAAACTCCAGCAGCACTGCTGTGTCTGATCCACTCACACCAGCACAACACACACTAACACACCACCACAACGTCAGAGTTACTGCAGTGCTGAGTGACCCACCACCCAAATAGTACCTGCTCTGTGAGGGTCCATGGGGGTCCTGACCACTGAAGAACAGGGTAACAGAGTATCAGAGAAACAGATGGACTACAGTCTGTAACTGTAGAACTACAGAGTGCAGCTCTACAGTAAGTGGAGCTGGTAAAGTGGTGGTGTGCCTAATAAAGTGCTGAGATTTATATATATATATATATATATATAACACGCCAGATTAAACAGCTTAACCATTTTAAGTGATAGTAACTCAGCACTCAGCAGGCCGTGACCTCGTCATCACCACTTCATTTAAAACCCTGTGCACTCAAACCAGCCACTCATTAAAGCACCTTCCAGCTCCTAATAAGGCGAAGGTGAGGACTGGAGTGCGTCCAGGGTCTCTGTTAACTAAACATGCACCAATACTGCAGCTCTGTAGGACACGCTGCCACATCGCAGGATGGGATGGACAGAGAAGGTGCTTACTAATAACATCACTGCGTCCAGGAACATGGCAGGAATGTTGTTCAACCTCAGTGGCCACCAACATCTTGGACACCTTCCATCTGGTTGATTTGAGAAAACGCTGAAACGTGCAGTACAGAACTTTCCTCCTGGAGCAGCGTGGACCACGATGAAGATATCAGCTACACGTGTTCGGGTGAACTGACTGACGGCCAAAAAAGCCCAAAAAACGTTCGTTTAAATAGTTTCCTCTTCCCAATATGTGGTGACACTTCACTATAGGGGGACATTGATGCCCTCATGTGTTTATTAAGCATTAACGAGCCAGTAGGTAACTGGTTATTACATTATTAAGCAGTAACTGGGGGGAATTGAACCTTTTGATGTTACAGTAATGATGAATTTTATTAGCTCGTCTATAGGAATCACTATCACATTGGCTCCAGGCTACATGATCTGCACTTCACAACTATTTTAAATGCCCCAAAAGAAATCTGTTTCAACGGGTTCCTCGTATTGGTCAGATATTGTGAAATATAAAGATCCAATATGTGTCGACACTTCACTATAGGGGGAGTTAAAGCCCTTGTAAACAGCTTATTAAGCTTTATCAAGCCAGTTGTTAACTCTTTATTACCTCATTGAGCAATTATGCATTTTTCTAGCTTCTCTAGAGGGATTACAGTATCACATTAGCACCAAAAAACATGTTTTTGTTTAAATGGTTCCCTCTTTTTTTTGTTGGATAATGTGAATATAGATATAAAGATGCAATAAATGGTGCCACTTCACTACAGGGGGACGTTAATGCCCTTGTAATATGGTTATTAAGCTTTAACAAGCCACTAGTTCACTGGTTATTATATTATTGAGCAATAAATAGGGAGAATTAAACGTTCTGTCTTTTGTAATGTAAAAGTTTTTCACTCAAAACCTTTTCATTGTATAAATCTAACAGAACAATGCTAATTTTTGTTCGCTTCTCTATAGGAACCACTATATCCTATTAGCGCCAAGCTACGTGATGTGTACTCAATGACTATTTTAAACGCCCCAAAAAAAGTTTGTTTACATGGTTTCCTCTTTTTTTCTGATTGGATTTTGTGATTATAGAGATAAAGATCCAATATGTGGCAACACTTCACTATAGGGGGAGTTAAAACCCTTGTAAACAGCTTATTAAGCTGTAACAAGCCAGTTGTTAACTCTTTATTACATCATTGAGCAACAACTAGGGAGAAATAAATGTTTATCTTTTGTAATATAGTGCATTTTTTCACTTGAAACCTCAATACAATAATGCTAATTTGTTAGCTTCTCTATAGGAATCACAGTGTCCCATTAGCATCAAGCTACATGATGTGCACTTCACGACTATTTTAAATGCCTAAAAACATGTTTGTTTACATGGTTTATCTTTTTGATCAGATTTTGTGAATATAGAGATAAAGATCCAATGTGTAGTAACACTTCGCTGTAGCGGGACGTTAATGCCCTTGTTATGAAGCATTAATAAGCCAGCAGTTAACTTGGTATTACATCACTAAGCAATAATTAGGGTGAGTTAAACATTTTCCAGAGGACAGTTTAATAAACAAACAGCAAAATCATTTGCACATGTTTGATGCATAATAGTGGACACAGAGAGAGAGAAAGAGAGAGAATTTATTCATTACACCTGCCTTAGTAGATATCATGGTAATAAATGATGATACGACAGTAATACATAAATGTGTAATATTAATCTACTAACCTGCCTTAGTTTACTTTTCCAGTTTGACTTATTACTAAATAATTACTAATGACGGTTAATTAACAATGAATAGTTGTAATGTTTAATTGTATAGTAATAAACAGCCAGTTAATATATAACTACAGGTTTATTATGGCTTAATAAGCTGAAATGATTATTATTCACAAATCTCTCTCACACATTTCTCAGTAACCCTCGTGCTATGAGAGAAATTAAAGAAAAAAATTCACAGCGGACCTGTTTATGAAGTGTCTAGGGGTCACTATACGCAGGGGTCATTATGGAGTCTGATATAGAGCCGGATTCCCTGAAGTGGCTTGCAGCTGGTCAAATGCATTCCAATGTTGCTTCTAGGCAAAATTTATTTATTTATTTTTATTTATTTATTTATTTATTTATTTATCACGGTCACTGCCACTTTAGTGTATTCATAAGAACAAATCTCGTGTACAAGTTTCTCTTTAATAGTTTAATAATTTAAAACAAAGTTTATTCTTTTACATGAAATAGTTGTAACTATAACAACTGCAGTTTCCCTCTGGGATCAATAAAGGATTCTGATACCAAAGGTTGGAGGTTTACATGCACTCGCAAAAGCGAGAATGACCGAGTCCATTCTTTACTGACCTACTCAAACTGTTCCCTTTATTGTCATTTGTCTTCATCCACGTTTCATGTTGTAAAGTGAGGAAAATGAGTTTGTTGCCCTGAGGCAACAAATGATGCCCTGAGGCAACACCCTTCTTTTCTTTATTATATTGTTGTCTGTTAGTGATTTGTCCTTCAGTCCAGTATGTGTGTGCTTGTTTGGTCTGTACAGTAGGTTATACATGTGTGCACAAATTCCTGTTTATTAAAACCAACGTGATCCTGATTAATTATGAAATGTTTTATTGCACTGAACTGCTGGCGGAACCGGGAAGCCTCGAGAGGAAGCGGTACATTTTAAACCTGTTGAAAAGATGGTTAGTCATTATGCAGTGAGAATTTAGACGATTATACAGGGAGAGAGAGGGACTGGGGGTATTAGGGAGTGGGGGTGGTGGCAGGAGAGTACAGTAATTGCCTGTGGAAGAAGTGGAAAGTGTAACCCATGGCAACCCGGAGCCGAGCGAGCGTCAGTTTCACCTTAAAAAGCAAAAACAGCAGCGAAACCGAACTGTGACATCAGAGCAAGGTGAAAACACAGGGGGTGAGGAGGGGGGGGGGGAGAAAAACAGATTGAGGAACAGGCAGAGAGGAAAAGAAAGCTGAAGAGAGAGAGAGAGAGAGAGAGAGAGAGAGAGAGAGAGAGAGAGAGAGAGAGAGAGAGAGAGAGAGAGAGAGAGAGAGAGAGAGAGAGAGAGAGAGCTTTAACATTCAAAGTAACTGAACTGAGAGAGAAGCAGACAGGAATCAGAGGGAGAGAGCAAGAGAGGGAGAAAGAAGAGAGATGGAGAGAGAGCAAGAAAGGAGAGTTAGAGAGTAAGAAGAGACAGATTGAGAAAGAGAGCGAGAAAGAAAAAGAGTAAGACATTGAGAAAGAGAGTCAGATGGAGAGAGAAAGAGACAAAGAGAGAGAGGAGGAGGAGAAAGAGACAAAGAGAGAGAGGAGGAGGAGAGAGAGAGAGAGAGAGAGAAAGAGGAGGAAGAGAGAGAGAGAGAGAGAGAGAGAGAGAGAGCTTTAACATTCAAAGTAACTGAACTGAGAGAGAAGCAGACAGGAATCAGAGGGAGAGAGCAAGAGAGGGAGAAAGAAGAGAGATGGAGAGAGAGCAAGAAAGGAGAGTTAGAGAGTAAGAAGAGACAGATTGAGAAAGAGAGCGAGAAAGAAAAAGAGTAAGACATTGAGAAAGAGAGTCAGATGGAGAGAGAAAGAGACAAAGAGAGAGAGGAGGAGGAGAAAGAGACAAAGAGAGAGAGGAGGAGGAGAGAGAGAGAGAGAGAAAGAGGAGGAGGAGACAGAGAAAGAGACAAAGAGAGAGAGGAGGAGGAGAGAGAGAGAAAGAGGAGGAGGAGGAGAAAGAGACAAAGAGAGAGAGGAGGAGGAGGGGGGAGAGAGAGAGAGAGAGAGAGAGAGAGGAGGAGGAGGAGGAGGAGGAGGAGACCGAGAAAGAGACAAAGAGAGAGGAGGAGGAGGAGGAGGAGGAGAGAGAGAGAATGTACCAGGTTTCTCTGTGACAGTATGACCTTCTGTGGACATAAGCAAGTTTGAAGTGATGGCCAACACACACACACGCGCGCACACACACACACGTGCGCGTACTACGATCTTTACCTCAGCAGACTGAAGATCAGCTTTAACCTTTTTTGTTTTTGCTTTTGTACATAAACTCTTGGTTCTGCGTCTTCATATCTCAGCAGCGGTTGCACGTGATCCACCTCCCAGGATTTGCTCAGCCGCCATGACCAACAGTCATCTGAAGGATCCAGCGCTGAACCAGGAGCTTCACGGCTTCCTGCGGAGTTTGAGTTCATGCAGCTCTGCATCAGTAGTGAAGCCGTCAGCGTTTAGGAGATGAATGAGGGGAGGCTGTCAGCTGGACTTCCAGACTGACCATATATAAAACTACTCGTTTAAGCACAAAAGTAGACGAGAACACGGTAAAATCAGTCGAACAGTCGGACAAAGTTCGTCTCACACTCACTCCCCAGAGGCTTGACTCGAGACTCCACTCTGACTCACACTTCAAAGCCACAACTCGTCTCTCTCACACCCCCGAGGCTTGACTCGGACTCACAACTCAGTGACTCAAGACTCCACTCTGACTCACACCAACGAGACTCGACAGACTACGACCTCAGAGACTTGAGACACAATTCAGACTTGCACCCCAGAGACTTGAAATTTAACTCTGACTCGAACCCTTGAGACTTGAGACTCGACTTGGACTCGCACCTCAGAGACTCTCGACTTGGACTCAAGATTTCCATGAAGTGACTTGTGAGCATCACTGGAACCCGACTGTACTTCCATGCAGAGGCAGAGCCTAGCTGAGACTAATCTTGAAGAAAAGTCATTCAAAGGAAAAGGTCAGGGGCTCAACTCACATTATCACACAGGGAAGAAGAACAGGCTCCGACTAACAGTGGAGCCAAACTATCACCGAATAAAAATAATTGAAATGAGACCAATTGAAATAAGTTCCCTTTGTGCTTGTGGTAAATTGACAGTACTACTCAAAACATCTAGACACACCTGTTTTTTCTTATCAGAGCCTGAGACTCGCATGAAGTGACTTGTGACCATCTCTGGAATTTACTTTATTTCCAAGGCAATACTGAGCCATGGTTCGGTGAGATGGAGCATAAAGAACGGACACGCAGTGTTTTGGATTTATTCGGAAAACCCTTCTCAGGTGATCAAGGTGCATCCAAGAGACTGGAATCCAAAAGGCTTCTATTTGAAACACAACAGCATTGTGCATGACACATGAAGTGGTTTCTGCTGCATTTAGTCCTGCTTAAGATCTAGAGTTGTGAGCACTGTAGACCTGTGGAGAATGTGTTCAGTTACTCTACTGTTGTAAGAGGGTATTTATGCAGAACCACAGCTTTCTTTGAGGCCTGTATGTCAACACAGAGACAAGCATCACTTGACCTCTTCTTCACAGTCAGCAGATCTGAGATTCGCATGACGCATTGATGAGTTTGAGTCCATCTGCCAGTGACCTTCTCATGTACGGTGAGCAATCAATCACTGGAGGCACTTCTGGATTTAGTTTGTGATTTGATGAAGTCAAATAAGCAGCTTAATCTGCTGAAAGGAGCAGAACTTATCCTGACATGGCACGTCCATCTGGAGGATGGCTTCTTTACAGAGAGAAGCCCAGGCTGATGGAAACCCAGAACACGGGCACTATGCTGGGTGAGGTGGAAGAGGAACTGCTCCAGAGACTTCTGCACTGCACTGGTATCATGACGACTACAGTGCCAGGCTTGTTTTTGATGGTCATTGCTTGACATTGAAGTATTTCCTAAAGGTGGTCGTACCCGTGTCGAGGAGTAGGGGAGTGCAGAAGTGTCTCAACCACATGCCTTGTGTTGGCCTCTCAAAGAATTTGATTTGAAAATGAATTCATACATTCTGTTATCTTCCCTGTCTTCCCTTATCTTCGTCCTAGGACCCACTGGAGGGACTACATCTCCAAGTTGGCCTGGGAGCAGCCTGGGGTCCCTGGGAATGAGCTGGAGGAAGTTGCATGGGACAGGGTCATCTGGGATCTGGGTCATCTCTGCTTTCCCAACTGCTACCACGACACTATCTGGATTAAGTGGTTAACGACGATGATGATGATGATGATGATATCTTCAGATGAATATTGTCACTGCCAAAAACAGGCAAGAGTAAACTTCATAGCTTGAAGCCTGAAATTTTGTTTGTACTTGAAATTTTTCCAGATTTTAAAGAAAACAGTACATCATGCAGTGTCAAACCACATTAGCAAGTCAATAGACCCTTTTCACATTTCTGCATTTTTTTCTGCTGGAAATTCTTGTGACACTACAACAGAATTCAGATGCAAGCAGATCATAGAAAGAGATTTAATCTCAAACAAAGGACTAGGCAAAATCGTAACAGTAATCAGTCCACAAGTTGAAACACGGATAAAAAAACTCAGGTGATGGCACCAAAGGGGAAAGGCAAAAAGACAAGAAACAGGTAATCCAAACAAAGGTCAAACAACACAAGAAGGCAATCATAACAACAACTCAGGAAGATCCCAGAGATACGACACATAACAATGATTCTAAACTAAGCCCGGGCTTATATCGTCTTGACTGGCCCCTACCAGTCCTCCCATGTGCTTTTGTTCCCAGTCCTGCCCCCTTGTTTCTAAACTCCACCATTGATCATTTTCACCTGTGTCTTGTAAACCCTCTTGTTAACCACCGGTGTCTCGTTAACCAGTTCCTGTATTTAAGCCCTGTGTTTTCCCCTGTGAGTGGATGGTCTTTGTAGTGTATTGTTTGTATTGTGGTGTTTGGTGTATCTTCTGGCTTCTTAGCTTATGTTTCCTATTCTCTGTTTTTGTGTTTAGTTTGTGTTCCTTTTTGTCATGTCTGTCCCTCCATCTCTCCATGTTGGCTCTTTGACCCTGATTATGGATTTGCCCCTAATAAATCTCACTTCTCTCAGCGTATGCATCCGCCTCATCACCGCTCCACAGCATTACATATATATTAAAACTAAAAGGTCACTTGTGAACAAGATTAAAATTCCAGAGACTGTGAGCGCTGATAGGCGTGCGAGTAAGAGTCAGAAGTCACATGAGTCTCTGGAGACTCCTGGGAACTGGAGTTTGAGTTGGATTCCGGTTGTGGCGGAGAAGTCACATGATCGTGCAGAGTATGCTGGGAGATGGAGTCTTTAAGGGAGTTTGACGGAAGCGTGACGGTTCCTGGCCAGGGTAAAGCAATTACAACGACAACGATGCGGAGTGTGAACAGTTTACTCGAGTGTTCGAGTTTGAAGTAAAAATGGCCGTATCTGAGTTTCAGTGGATCGTCCGCTGATCATACATAGAGGAAAAACCAGTTTGTGCAGTTTAAAAAGGAACAAACTTCTTCCAGAGTAAAAGAACCTCTGTGTCTTGAGAGGTGGGCAGCCCTATCCACGGTGTCCATGGAGCAATTGGGGGTTAGGTGTCTTGCTCAAGGACACCTCAGTCATAGACTGTCAGCACAGGGGACATTTTGGTTGAAAGGGAAATTTCTCTGCATGTTGGCATGACCCATAGACAAGCTAAGGGTCAGTTTATGCACTTTATGCTATAACTGGGTTAAAATCCATTTTGTCTAAGCCTAGGATTTACCTGTGTCTGGAAAATAATCCACCCTGAGAAACTCCGGTGGACCGTCCTGACCTCCTCAGAATGAAAACTTAATAGAGTTGAGCGGTCAAAGCTGCACGGCTGCCGAGGCCATTTCCCCTTCGGCGAGCGACGGCCGAGAAATAAGACATCGATCCGGGGAGGGTGTTACTATCAGCCAGACGGTGTTTGGTGGGCTTCCTTTGATTTAAAATGCAGAGTTAATTGGCAATTAAACCCAGTCCACATTTTCCGACTTGATAAGTGAGAATTGCTGATTTCCCTCATGCAATTTTATAAGCACGTATGTGACGGCTTCCGTGAGGGGGCTAATAATAAATCACATTCTACTGATTAATCATGCATAGCTTTTGCCGTTTCACACAAACTGTTGATGTCTGAAGGCTATTTTTCCCGTCTGAACCTCAGATGGACACTATTAGTCCTGATTTGTAGACGTTTATTTCAGGTGAGCTCCTGTGTAGATGAGGCCTTTCCTCATTAACTGACCACCTGCTTCAATTTTACTCTCAGTCTCCAAACTGAATGGATGTAGACGTAACAGCTGAACCAGTATATTAACCTGCCAATCATACAGTCCTCCTCATCTCCATCCAACATTTTAATCCAAACTGAAATGAAGAGAGCGGCAGCAGGAGAAAGGTACTGACCCTCAATCTGGAGTGTTGTAGCTCTGGGGAGAATGTAACAGATTTTATATGCAAGTAAAAGTGTTCAAGTTGAACATGCAGTTGGTCTTCTCGGATTCCCAAAGCCTCAAAATGTTTTAATTTAAATTTTAAAGCAATTAAAAGAGTTTTTTCACCCTTAAATCTGTTTTTTAGTATTTTTTAGCATTTAGTATTTTTGGCATCTATAGACCATTCTGCTGAATTAAGTCAAACTGCAGTCCCATAGCAAAACTACTTCTCCTACTACTACTACTACTCAATAATAATGATAATAATAATAATAATAATACTTCCTGGATTACATAATAAATTGTATTTATTTACATTCTCTATGACAGGGGTCACATCCCAAATGTTAAGAGTCATTTTGTCCTTTTAACAAAAATCAGTCCACATTGGGAGCATCAATATTGTCTCAATATTATGTCCATTTTACCATCTTGGCTGTGAATGTGTCTCCGTGGGTGCTGATGTGCTGGAATAGACTAAAAAATATAATATAAACTAAAACTCAGACGGACTTTGCTCTGCTTTAGTCTTCAGCTCAGCTACAGCCGCTTTTCTCGCATCTCCAGCAGGAAACTTTTCCTCTAAACTAGATCAGTTTCTTGTAAAACGTCTATCAACGTTCGTCTTTTTACGAGGCTGAAGTCGCTTCTCATTCTCCAGCTTCTTGTTCAAATTTTCCCGTTCCACCTTAAACAGTGCCTGAGGCGCCAGAATGTAACTGCTGCACCGTTTAAGGTGGAACGGGAAAATTTGAGAAGCTGGCGAATGAGAAATTTCAGCCTCGGGACTTTTTAGTGTTTGAGTTTCTCACTGCAGATTAAACGTATCAGGAAACCAGCTGGAGTGACTATAAACACTAATCAGTCCATCCGTCTCCAGATTATCGATGTTCGTCTTAAATCTCTCTCTTTGCCATGTCGTAGCTACTAGCTGGGCGAGACTGTTGTTGCTATGGTGACCAGCCTTCTGCGCTGATCTTCAGGGTTAATGGGTGAATCAGCAGTTCTACATTAACTCCAGCGTTTAAGACCATTTACTGTTAAACTGTGTTGAAGGATCAGCAGAGCTTTATTTTACTGTAGTGGAGGATTATTTCATTATTACCTACTGATCTGATTCAGCTGTGGAGGACAGTAAAAGAGCCGCATCTTCTGCACTTCACACAATTTTACTATCTTGAGTATCAAAAATGTGAAAATAAGTTTTGTCATTGGAAGCACAAACAGGAGTTCTAGCTGGTGCAGCTGTGGGGAGACTTGAATTGCTCAGGGGGAATTTAACAAACAGAGGTCAGGGAGTCGATAAGCATCTCTGCTGTTTATTTCAGCTCAGGGCTCCGGGCCACAGAGAATACAGTGGACAGCAATGACACCTGCGTAATATCACACAGCTGAAAATGTCACACTCTATCCTGACTGGAGGGCAGTGGCGGCTTCTCCGGTCTGACCGCAGCGCATTCACACAGTGACCATTACGCCATCCACAGCAGGTCCACATCACCACCTCGTGCTGAGATTCAGGCTAGAGGCAGATATAAATACCATAATACGCACACGTTTGAGTACGGGTTCCCAGTCGAAGGTGAAAAACGGCATCGGTGCGTCATCAAGTATTGATCCTGACCGCTCCACTGCACCGGCTTTGCAATGGTTAACATGATGATAATCAATGAAAAAAAAAAATAGCGTTCCAGGACTGATGCTTGGACCCCTAATGAATTTTGATTTACTTTTTTTGGCTAGAACAAAATTCATGACCACGATTTTTAAATATAACCCTGAAGAGGCTTGGCATAAAGTTTTTATTGAGCATTCGTTTATTTGGAGTGTTTCTGACAAAAATGAAAAAAAAAAAAACATACCAAAATAATTGAGTCAAATTAAGTTTGGTGGAAATTTGAGATTATATGATGCATCAAATAAATTACAGATCAAGCTACAGTAAAGATTATTCCCCAGTAGGTTTGGTCTATGAAAACTCGGAGAGTTGAGAAAAGTGGTCCAAACATTTGATTTAATAAAACAAGAAATTTTAGCATCAAGTTTTGTAAAGAACTTTACAGTGTTTTTTTTTCAATGAATGTGTAAATTACTAAAAATGAGGTTTTTGCAAGAACAGTGAAAGATCTTATGTCTTAACACATTAACTTTAGGTAGTACCAAGTGAAATCATCTCCTATCACTGGCCAATACTGTCGCTTCATCCTAAAGCCAAGGTTTCCAGCCTTTATGTAGAAAGTCTAAAGGTTTCGACATAAAGTGAGAGGGATTTCTATAACTTACTGCCCCCTGTGGTCCATAGTCTCTCACTGCAGTCTGCGATCTCAGCACAGTGAAACCAACAGGCATGCTTAATTTCGTTTGTTGGCCAGGCTAAGCTCGCTGTGCATAATTCAAGAAGAAAGAAAGTAGAGAACAGATCTGGACCTGATGTTCAGCCTTTGTTTTGTGCTCCAGGGAAATCCAGGATTGTTTGAGTTTAAGTTCTATAATGCGATGAAGGGCCTGGAAGTGTTCGAGTATGAATGTCATATAATAATGTTTTCTGCACTGTGGTGGACGGTGAGCTGGTCCTTGCCCATCCCTGGGACTGAGATTGGTTAGGGGCGCTCATATTATGGGAGAAGCACTTGTGTTGATGATCTGAAGTGACTGAATAAAAGTGTCCAATAAAACTCAACTCTCTCTCTCTCTCTCTCTCTCTCTCCTTTCTCACTCTCTCCTCTCTCTCACACACCCTCTCTCTCACTTGCTCGCTCTCTTTCTCTCACACTCTCTCCTCACACTCTCTCTCTCTCTCTCTCTCCTTTCTCACTCTCTCCTCTCTCTCACACACCCTCTCTTTCACTTGCTCGCTCTCTTTCTCTCACACTCTCTCCTCACACTCTCTCTCTCTCTCTCTCTGTCTGTCTCTCTCTCTCTCTCTCTCTCTCTCTCTCTCACACTCACACACACACACTCGTTCTCTCAGACTCTCAAATTCAAGTTCAGAGTAGCTCTTTTGTCATGACAGTTCTGAGTACAGAAAAAAGTGTTAAAATTCAACTTGAAAAATTAAAACTAACGTAGAATTAATAATAGTAACAATGATTATAGTCATACTGAAATAACAGCAACAGTAACCTCCCCCTCTCTCTCTCTATGTGTCTCTCTCTCTCTCTCTCTCTCTCTCTCTCTCTCTCTCTGTCTCTCTCTCTCTCTCTCTCTCTCTCTCTATATCTTTCTCCCTGAGGATGGTAATGAATGTGAGTTGTGCAGGTTTGTACTCTGAGGGGCTCTGGAGGCAAACACAGCTTCATTAGTGTGGCCGAGCGGTCACTCGACAGGCCACTCTTTCAGCTCCATTCTTTTATTCCGTTCCTAATGGCCACTTTCTGAGAACTCTGTCTGTCTGTCTGAGCTGCTGATGGTGTTGCTGGTTCTACTCTGTGTCTCTCACTATGTGAACACATCACATCTCGTCCTGCACTGCAGGCCTTTCAGCAAGATCACACAGTCCGGCGCGCCGTGTCCAGCCAAATGAAATTATTTTACACGCCACCAAAGCAAAACTTTTTTGCTTTGATGTGCACCATCATTACGTTTATACATTTATCAGAAATGATCCTCCTGTACACTTAACACCACTGCGCCTGATACACGTCCTACCGCATCATTGGGACTGGTAGGTGTTTCTACTACAGTGGCCAGTTAGTGGAAGCACAATGTAGGTGTTTCTAATAAAGTGGCCAGTGAGTGGACATACCGAGTATGTGCTAATAAAGTGGGCAGTTAGGGAAAGTATAAGGTAGGTGTTTCCAATAAAGTGGCCAGTGAGTGGAAGCACAATGTAGGTGTTTCTAATAAAGTGGCCAGTGAGTGGACATACCGAGTATGTGCTAATAAAGTGGGCAGTTAGGGAAAGTATAAGGTAGGTGTTTCCAATAAAGTGGACAGTGAGTAGAAGCACAAAGTGGGCGTTTCTAATAAAGTTGAAGCTCAGTGTGTATTAAGTGATATTTCTTCTTTACCTAAATTAATAAATAATACTTATAAACATTGTGTGTGTGTGTGTATGTATGTATGTATGTATGTATGTATGTATGTATGTATGTATGTATGTATGTATATACACACACACAGAGAGAGAGAGAGAGAGAGAGAGAGAGAGAGAGAGAGTGTTATGGCTCTATACACTGCATTTACATACACACCAGTTGTTGCTATGACAACAGAGAAAACAAGTATCCATGGGGAAGAAGAGCAGGGGAAGAAAAGGAGAAAGAGAGGTAAAAATTTTGATCACATTTTCATTAAAACACTGCTTGACATTCTCATTTCAAACATTGAAATATTAAAAACAGGAATCATCTTTGTCATCTTTTTTTTTCTCTGATCAGGATCAATATGATATACAAAAAAGAAACTAAATTATAAATAAATATAGAACATTTTGATTAAATGTCATTTTCACACTCTGTTGTTTTGCGATCAGCTGACCAAGTGGCTGAATCAATAATAAGTCGAGTGATACTTTTTTGTAGTCCGTCATCGTTTCCTCCTCATTCCTGAGTGCGTCCCCTCTGTTGTAGTCATGTGCCTTTTGATGGTGTTTTGTTCTGTGTCTCCTCCTTGGTCCTGCCTGCTTGTTACCTTCTCCACCGTTCTGTAGCTTCACCCTCTCATTAGTCCCAGGTGTTCCTTGTTTCCCCTTTAGTGTATTTATACCCCTGTGTTTGTTCAGTGTAACGGTCCTGCATTGTAGACTCTACCCTGTTGCTCATTTTCTTTGATCTTGTGGTTTTGCTTCATTATGGGCTCATCTGTTCTACAAACCTCTGCTACCCCCAGTTTGTGGACTCTGATTTGAGCAAATCAACTCACACTTGCATCACACCACCTCGTCTCCAACGTAACATAGGACTATGGTCTAATTCAGGGGTGTCAAAGTCCCAAACTGGCCATTATTCAAAATATTAAATAAATAAAAAGCAAACAAACAAACTACAACATCAAAAAATAGGCGCTGAATACTTGAACAATTCAAAAATAATTTTAAATAAAAACAAATTAATTTATAAAAAACAATAGACTACATTTGCTTCCAATCTCTGTTGCTGCCCATTGGTTTGAACTGGACACCAGGCATTTTTGTTTTGTGGTGCTGTCCCATAGATCATTGTTGGGGAGGCGGGTGAAGCATACATTATGCTGCAGTGCATGCTGGGAACAATAGTGCAGTTCATGGTGACATGGGCCAACATTTGAAATGGGTGAATAGGATTGTCCCGTGGGCCTAACTTGGCCAGAGGGCCTTGCGTTTGACACATGGGATTTCATTGACCAGAATAATTTCTTCAGACTAATAATCACTAATAATCTGATACATAGACCAAAGGACATTTTTCCGATTTGGACATTAAAGGATTAATTTTGTCAGAAATAATGAATAATGAGATCAGAATGGAGAAAGAGAAAAGAAACAAAACAATAGTAATAATAAATAAACTATATACACACTGAACTGTATCATAAATACATTAATGCACACTTCTGGTGTGAGGATCGACAGAGTGAATATGCTGATACTCCTCCCTTTTTAACAAAATCCTGACTACAAAACACTAGAGGGCGCCAGAGAGTCCTCAGTGTTGTTGGGGTGAGTGAAGCTAAATAATTAGTTCAACATTCAACATCTTTTTGTCTTTTATGCAGAACTTTCCTTCCTTTAACTGGAACCCATTCCTTTTGGACTCTCTCAGGAGCGCCCTCTAGTGTCTGACCAACATTAAAACGATCTGACTTTATGAGCTAGTATAGCTATAAACAGAAGCCACTTTGCTTTTGCTTTGATTTAACTGTTAGTTTCAGTTCTAACATCTGATTGGCTGAGCCACATACAAATATAGTGGATAATACTCAAAATACTCACATATGACCAAACTGAATTCTATTTTATTGCATCAAATTAAAAAATAATAAAATTTTCATGCTTGGCAATCACATCCTACTTATAAACAAACAGCATAGGTTGGTAGAAGAGTTGCTTATTGCATTTATTATAAAAAAAAAAAAATTTATTATTTGTGCATTGGTGTATTTTTGCATATTGTATTTTTACACAACTTTATTCGAGCAATAATCCAAAAATCCTGGCGAGTTTCTCCACAGTGAACCATTTTCCCCTGTTAATCAGTCCTTGAAATGAGACCCAGGTGCACAATATGAAACAGTGTAGAATCATAAAAAGCTGTTTATGCATGAAGTGTTTTCATGTGATGATGAAACTCCTGCACATGCCAGAAGATCAGTCCTGCCTGGAGAAGGACACACTAGACACATGCAGGTGAGAAGAGTCTCTGAGGGTCAGGTGATGAAAGCTTCAGTCCTGCAGATTTGACTGACCGCTCTGTAGTGTCCACACCTGTACTGCTCTCCTCTACAGCAGCGCAGACACACCAACCCGTCCATCCATGCATAGAAACAAGTGACTCAGTTGGGCTTTTTTTTTTTTTTTTTTACATCAAACACATTCTTCACTTTCAGAACTTACACTGGAGTTTCACAGTAGCTACTGAATGATTTGTTGTACTGAATAATTCATAGTGAACTGAATCATTTTAGCATATGTACTGAATCATTTAGTGGTTGCTAAATAAATCAAAGTCGGTACTGAATAATAATTCAATAATTGAGCAAGTACTATGAATTGTTAAAAGTAGTCAATGATCAATTTGTAGTAGATACTTGATCATTTATAAGCAATGCTAAGTAGTTTCAGTAGATGCTGAATAATTCATAGTAGTTATTGAATAATTCATAGTACAATCTGAATCATTCATAGTAGATGCTGAATAATTCATAGTAGGTCCTGAATAATTCATAGTAGGCGCTGAATAATTCATAGTGGATGCCAAATTATAATGAATTATAATGGATAAATTAATAATTCAAAGTAGCTGCTCTTTATTTAGTGACGTATTTAGAACCGTTATAAATTAGTGCAATAAATATCTCCCTTTAATTTACTTACTATATTTAATGCAATCAACCAATGCATTCATTTCACTGTTTGTTTTTTTAAAAGGCTCAGGTCTCTCTCTCTCTCTCTCTCTCTCTCTCTCTCTCTCTCTCTCTCTCTCTCTCTCTGTCTCTCTGTCTCTCTCTCTCTCTCTGTCTCTCTCTCTGTCTCTCTCTCTCTCTCTGTCTCTCTCTCTCTCTCTCTCTCTCTCTCTCTCTGTCTCTCTCTCTCTCTCTCTCTCTCTCTCTCTCTCTGTCTCTCTGTCTCTCTCTCTCTCTCTGTCTCTCTGTCTCTCTCTCTGTCTCTCTCTCTCTCTCTGTCTCTCTCTCTCTCTCTCTCTCTCTCTCTCTGTCTCTCTCTCTCTCTCTCTCTCTCTCTCTCTCTCTCTGTCTCTCTCTCTCTCTCTCTCTCTCTCTCTCTCTGTCTCTCTGTCTCTCTGTCTCTCTGTCTCTCTCTCTCTCTCTCTCTGTCTCTCTGTCTCTCTCTCTGTCTCTCTCTCTCTCTCTCTCTCTCTCTGTCTCTCTGTCTCTCTCTCTGTCTCTCTCTCTCTCTCTCTCTCTCTCTCTCTCTCTCTCTCTCTCTCTCTCTCTCTCTCTCTCTCTCTCTCACTCACTCAGAGCACTGAGACTCTGTAAATAAAACATCATCCTACCAACCAGACAAAGGGTAGAGACACAGACAGTGAACAGAGGGGGGGGGGGGGGGTGACAACTCATCCTCACCTAAACAATGAAAATAAAATTGAATGAATGAATTAGTGAAGATGAAAAAATCATCCATAGCAATAAACGAATACATTATTTACTTACTCTAGTACTTCAATTGTGCTTTACTTATAACCTCTTACAATTCAACCAGAGTCTAATACTAAGGGTTTTTCTGTAGATGATGACTAATCAAGTTCTAATCATCAGCAGATGCTTCAGAATGGAAAATTATTCATAGCTTCACTTCTGCTGATTACTGTCAACTCACACCGACTCCAACTCCACCAGTGCACCAAACACACGAGCAGAAAAACACACTCAGAGTCCAAATCACAGAACACAGAACCACTGACAGAACCACTCATGTGTATTACATAAACCTCTTAACTTTACAAGGTGCCAGCAAGCTGGCAAGCAGACTACAACATCAACATAACCAGACGTCCACAAAAATAATTCTCTTTAAGTGGTATAAGAATCTTAGAAGACAGTTAGATGAAATTTTATGTCCTGATTCTCTTATTCAATCCAGATTCCCAGAATCCCAAAATAGATTCCCCAATTGAGATGCTCCTGAAGCGTCATCAACTCTTCCATGTGTGCTCCTAAAGGGTTTTTATTATGACATATTATGTAATGGACCTACTAATTGTTGTTTCAAGGGAAGTGCCAGGCTGGGAGGTTAGCCAGCCAAGCCATATTAAGGTAAAACAGGTGTTCCTCAGGGATCCGTGCTTGGCCCCCCCTCATCTTCTGACTACATTATTTCTCAAACGCCAATGATGCATGAATATGGATACTCATATTGCTACACAGCTGAAGGTCCAATTCTACCTCTCCTTATCTCTGGATGCAATCTGGACAAAAATCTCTCACCTCCTTATTCAGACATCATAGCCTGGATCAAAGAATGGCCCTTGAGCTCAACCTTACAGAGCCCTGCTTGTGACATCTCGTATAAATAAAAATAATGCATGGCTATGCCGGATTATAGTGGGATCCTAATGTATGGCCATGACTTAAAGCATGGGAATAAGGTGATTAAGCCATGGGCACAACTTAATAAGGTGGGGGAAAGAGATCTTAATTATCTTATTCACACACCTTACTAAATTGTGGCCACTCATTAGGACCTCGTTCCTACACTTTAATGATCTTATTCCCACACCTTACTGAGTCATGGCCACACATTTATTATTATCATTATATCCTGTATTTACACAGGACGTCACCAGCAGGGCTCCGTACAACGTCCCAAATATGGACCTTGTCTTAACCATCAAGAGCAGCCAGAGGGTTTGCCAGAGAGCCTGGATAATTGACCTATTCAAGCTCTGTGCATCTTATAAAAGTACAAGCAAAATTCTGGGCCTTCTAAGCTTCAGAGAAGACCTAAAAAAATACACGTCTGTCTTTTTAGTTCTTTTTGAAGTTAATAGAATTGTGCATTAATGCTTGTTTGTATTTAAAACTGTAAGTATTGTAGCAATAATCTTATTTAGTTGTTCAATTTTGGTTGAAAACGAAAGGGTCAAATACCTGAAGTGCTTAACAGATACAGCCACGTTGCTTTACCATTGGTTTGGATTTCACGAGCTAGAATGAAGGCCTTACACACTACAATCATTACCAACATGATTAGGAAATCAAGGAATGACACTTTGACTGAAAAACATCACTCTAGTCCTTCTGGAAGTTGCAGGTACATCAATGAATGAGCCGTAGTCTAAGCAGGTTTCAGCTAGTCGTTAGGAATGGAAAACAGCGGCGGCAGCTCTACGCAGGACTGTTTACTGAAAGAGTCAATGCATCATTAATACATCCCAGCTCACATATATGATAAGTTACAAGCTTCAAATAGAAACATCTATATTTATTGTAGGATGTAAATCACTGTTAGCTGAGCACTAACAAACTACTAGCATCCCATAGGGGTGCCAGCAGAAATGACCATTTCAGTAGAGATGTTCTGGCAGAGTTGTGACCTTCATGGCCCGAACTGAAAACCAAGCTCTAATAGTCGTGGTTCACCCTGAGCTTAGCTCTGTGGTGTCCTCTCCAGCTAATGATGTGCTGGGAGTCCTTCAGGTCATTTAGAAGCAGTAGAGTTGAGAGCTGGATGACGTAAAGAAGGACCGATGGCGTCAGTGTGAATTTCTGTCCGCTATCAATTCCCTGAGAGCATTCACTTATGCCCACTCCCCAGACCCCGCCGTCAGCTCAGATCACAGTGTCTATCTGAGAGCAAGCGCTAATATCTCATCAGAATGAAAGAGTCCAGTCCCCTGTGATCTGACCACATCAGAGCTGTAGGAATGTTGGAGAGCGTGATGCATGAAGGATTCAGAAGAGTTAAGGTCAGCGCTGATGTTTTCTTCCTCATAAAAGAATCTCCATCTCGCTGTCCTCACGTATCAAGACCCTGACATCCTGACCTCAGTCCGATTCCCTACAGGATCAGCAAGAATCGGCTCGCTGATCCTCCACCGTGATAAACAAACAAACAAACAAACAAACAAACATCTCCGAAACCGTTACTTCAGCAGAGCACACACCATACAATCAGCTTGAACCCTCACAGCTCTCTACAGAGATTACAAAAACATGCTGTGCTTTTAGTTGTGTGGTTGGTGTAGTGGATAACATCTCCTCCACATACACTGTAGACTGGGGTTCAGTCCCTCGCCTGGGTAAGCAATCTACACTATACCAATAAGAGTCCTTGGGCAAGACTCCTAACACCACCTTGGCCTACTGTAAATGTAACGTAAAAATGTAGCTAGCATAGAAGAAGAGATGTTTCATTATGATTTGAATCTAATGAAATGTGAGGCCAATGAGGCCTGGACGAAGAGCCATGGATGACCTTAGTGCAACCTGAGAAGCCACCAAGCTACCAAGCCTGCCAAAGAGCTGTGAGCAGGAAATCGGTTAATATATGTTCAGACTTTGGTCATTTGAATTTCAACATTTTAATGATAAATTCAGATTTTTTAATAGATTTGGACATTTGAGTAGTACTCATTGCATTTTAGCCAGTCAAAATCATGACACTTGTAATCTTTTTAGTTTACTAGTGTTGTTTTTCCTCAGCTGTCAGATTTCAATTCAGGTACGACAGAATATGTATTTCTAGCCACAGCACTATCTTTGAAAAAACGAAACAAGAAATCGATTACATTTCTTAAAAGTTCTGAACATCCCTCTGATGGACCCACTGTCAATTTTCCATGAAATTCAATCACGACATTGGGAAGGCCATGGAAGCTCCTTCACCTTATTTAGAAACCAGCCTTGAGTTATTTTGGCTGTATGTTTGAGGTCGTTGTCTTGGTGAAACATCCATCGTGTCCTCAGATTCAGCATCTTTGCTGATGAGATGAAAATTTTCCTCTAATGTCTCCCTCAACATCGCTCCATTCATGTTGACATGTAGTGTCCAGAACCATTTGCAAAGAAGTAGCTCTGCATCATGATGTTCCCACCATCATGCTTTGCTGTAGGTGGTCTTGGGCTCATACAGCCAACTCGTCTTTCTCCAAACATGATGAGCTGAATTATTGCCAAAAAAGTTCGGTTTTTGTTTCATCTGAAAAGAGAACATAGTTCTGAGTGGTCAATGTTCATGTGAAACTTTTCTACATGCATCTCTGAGCTTTGTTTTGTAGTAAAGGAGATTTGCATGTGGTGTATAAATGGAGATGACTGCAGTGGAGTTCAATGCTTATTGTTCTCTGAGTAACTATTGTTGTTGCTGGTTTCGGGTCATCTTGCAACCCATTTCAAGTGACAGCAAAGAGGCTTAAAGATAAAATAGCTTTGTTTTTCATCTGAGTGTTTAATAATCTTGGCCCTGGGAGCTTTAGGAAGCTCCATCACCTTCATCATGATTGCTATTTGTTGTGTGAAATCTTCCCAAGCAGTCTTTTATAATAACACCAGAAGCCAATAGTGTGAAAATGTTATGCATGTAAATGTGAAGTGGATATGCGCTCTGGAAGTATATTAAATAACAAATGAACCCCCTCACTTTTACATTTATGGCATTTGGCTGACGCTCTTATCCAGAGCGATTTACAATTTGATCATTTTACACAGGTAGGCCAAGGCCTCTTATTGGTATAGCGTAGGGTGTTTGCCCAGGTGGGGATTGAGTCCCAGTCTACAGCGTAGGAGGCAGAGGTGTTACCCACTACACTATACCAACCCTCACTGTATCAGCTGGGCTTCAGCCTGAACTATTACAGATGCAGCAAACACATACACAACGAACACAAACAGAGCAGCCACTAATCGCTTGTATAAACACCCTCGACTGTCTCAGTCTGGATCGAATGTTTACAGCCAGAGCATCCTCTCTCTCGCTCTACTGTACCACCACCACCACTGTTGCCATGGCAACCCCACAAAAACAAGATCCACGGTATGGAAATATCTCAGCTTTGTATTACTCTCCACTCTCCCAAGGGCCGAGAGACAAAAAGCATGAATGCTTCTCAAATGTTTTCAACATCACCGGTAAAACTCAATATTGATCTCATTCATGCATTTCTTTCAGTCACTGTAACTGGAAAAGGCGCCACACTGATCTCAAGGATTCTACAAGGAATGAGTTGAGTTTCAATGTTTTACAAATTTGGTGTGACCTGTTAAATATTATTTTACTTTATTAACTTTGTAACTTCTGTTTTTCCCCTTGCCATTTGGGTTAATCTCATTTGCATTTTGTATGTCTATGGGCCCCAAAATGTGTGGCACGTCACCAACACCCCCAACCAATCCCCTCGACCTGCTTGTACATGCACACTCAAACCCCCACACCCACCCCCAGTGGGCATGTTCACCATGACATTCTGCTGAAAGTCACTGCCACCCCTGGTGAGATTCTCTAGAATCACCATTGATCAGCAAATCATATGTTAGAGGCGAAAAATGGTCAATTCCAATTCCGGTTGATTCAGACTATAAACTCCTAGTGGAGAGAATCAAACGTTCGTTCCCATTTGGCCAAAATGGCCAAATTGCACATTTCACTCAAAGTGCATGGCTTTACTTCATTCTGATGAGATGGATGGTTTGGACGAAATGACGGACACTCAGAGAGAAGAGAATGAGGAGCTTATCAGGTATAAAGTGCTCTATGCACTGCTTCACAATAGCGTACCATTCATGCAGACCTATCAGCAAGAGTTAAATGGCAGGGCTTTCTAATGAACCCAGAGAGTGCATTCAACCTTTATGCGTCCTGCCACCAGCCTTCTGACATCCTCTCTGGATCAATGCCTCTCTTCTGGCTGTTGAGAGATTGAAGATGCTGATTGTCCTTTAGCTGCAGGGGTCAGAAAGCCTGGACGCTCTCACACCAACGCTGGACACTCAAAGCTCATCTTCAAAACAAACTATACACGGAACTGATCAATATGCACACAAATCAATAGAGCTCTGTACAGCTGCAGTGTCTTCAGTGGGTCACAGCAGTAAATAAATGTTATGGTGCATTACAGACTACTTTAAACGAAACAGTAGAAGCCGTATCGCCCCCTACGCTTCCTGTAGTGTATTACAGTCTGTCAGAGCGGCTGTGTGGATCATATGAACATTATAGAGCTTTTTAAATGAAACAGTAGAAGCCGTATCGCCCCCTACGCTTCCTGTAGTGTATTACAGTCTGTCAGAGCGACTGTGTGGATCATATGAACATTATAGAGCTTTTTAAATGAAACAGTAGAAGCCGTATCGCCCCCTACGCTTCCTGTAGTGTATTACAGTCTGTCAGAGCGGCTGTGTGGATCATATGAACATTATAGAGCTTTTTAAATGAAACAGTAGAAGCCGTATCGCCCCCTACGCTTCCTGTAGTGTATTACAGTCTGTCAGAGCGACTGTGTGGATCATATGAACATTATAGAGCTTTTTAAATGAAACAGTAGAAGCCGTATCGCCCCCTACGCTTCCTGTAGTGTATTACAGTCTGTCAGAGCGACTGTGTGGATCATATGAACATTATAGAGCTTTTTAAATGAAACAGTAGAAGCCGTATCGCCCCCTACGCTTCCTGTAGTGTATTACAGTCTGTCAGAGCGACTGTGTGGATCATATGAACATTATAGAGCTTTTTAAATGAAACAGTAGAAGCCGTATCGCCCCCTACGCTTCCTGTAGTGTATTACAGTCTGTCAGAGCGACTGTGTGGATCATATGAACATTATAGAGCTTTTTAAATGAAACAGTAGAAGCCGTATCGCCCCCTACGCTTCCTGTAGTGTATTACAGTCTGTCAGAGCGACTGTGTGGATCATATGAACATTATAGAGCTTTTTAAATGAAACAGTAGAAGCCGTATCGCCCCCTACGCTTCCTGTAGTGTATTACAGTCTGTCAGAGCGGCTGTGTGGATCATATGAACATTATAGAGCTTTTTAAATGAAACAGTAGAAGCCGTATCGCCCCCTACGCTTCCTGTAGTGTATTACAGTCTGTCAGAGCGACTGTGTGGATCATATGAACATTATAGAGCTTTTTAAATGAAACAGTAGAAGCCGTATCGCCCCCTACGCTTCCTGTAGTGTATTACAGTCTGTCAGAGCGACTGTGTGGATCATATGAACATTATAGAGCTTTTTAAATGAAACAGTAGAAGCCGTATCGCCCCCTACGCTTCCTGTAGTGTATTACAGTCTGTCAGAGCGACTGTGTGGATCATATGAACATTATAGAGCTTTTTAAATGAAACAGTAGAAGCCGTATCGCCCCCTACGCTTCCTGTAGTGTATTACAGTCTGTCAGAGCGACTGTGTGGATCATATGAACATTATAGAGCTTTTTAAATGAAACAGTAGAAGCCGTATCGCCCCCTACGCTTCCTGTAGTGTATTACAGTCTGTCAGAGCGACTGTGTGGATCATATGAACATTATAGAGCTTTTTAAATGAAACAGTAGAAGCCGTATCGCCCCCTACGCTTCCTGTAGTGTATTACAGTCTGTCAGAGCGACTGTGTGGATCATATGAACATTATAGAGCTTTTTAAATGAAACAGTAGAAGCCGTATCGCCCCCTACGCTTCCTGTAGTGTATTACAAGAGCACTTTTTGGTAATCATAACTGGTTAATTACTCTTTTGTCTAATCACTGCAGCTCTACTCGTACATTTTCATTGCCAGTATGTCTTGGTGAAGTTACAACATGCTCACACGCTGACAGCTAGGAGAGAAAAAAGGATGAGTGGGAAAAAAGGAGACTGTGAGAAGAAAAGGAGACGGTGTAACCAATGAAAGAAGAAGTGCGAACGAGGCGGAGGTGGAGAGGAAAGAGTATAACATTGACTCAGACTCTAATGAGGTCCTCAGAGGGAGCCACAGAGCCTGTTAGCGCTCGTCAAACACCCTTCAACCTCTAACACAATCTTTCTACACTGAGCATATGACCCTGCAGCATGATAAAAAGGTCACCGAGGTCACCGCTTGCCCATTTACTGCTGACAGGCAGTGGAGTGTTTGGCATGTGACCAGAGCATGATGACAATGATAAATCTGACATAACCAGTGGTGGAAAGTGCACTGTAGTGTATTCCAGTGACCACTCCACCTCTCAGAGTGCTCTGGGGACATCTGTTAGACCTACACTCACCGGCCACTTTATTAGGTACAGTAAAGTAATTGTACTAACCTTGCTAGTAAAAGGCTGGACCCCCTTTTGCCTTCAGAACTGCTTTAATTCTTCATGTCACACTTTCAACAAGGTGTTGGGAACGTTCCTCAGAGGTTCTGGTTGGTTATTTGAGTTCCTGCTGCCTTTCTATCATCTGGAACCAGTCTGCCCATTCTCCTCTGACCTCTCACATCAACAAGGCATTTTCGTCCACACAACTGACCGCTCACTGGATGTTTCCTCTTTTTTGGACCGTTCTCTGTAAACCCTAGAGATGGTTGAGCGTGAAAATCCCAGCAGATCAGCAGTTTCTGAAATACTCAGACCAGCCCGTCTGGCACCAACAACCACGCCACGTTCAAAGCCCCTTAAATCCCCTTTCTTCCCCGTTCTGATGCTCGGTCTGCACTTCAGCCAGTCGTCTTGACCACCTCTACAGGCCTGAATGCAGTGAGCTGCGGCCGTGTGATTGGCTGATTAACTGTTTGTGTTAACAAGCAACTGAATGTGTACCTAATAAAGTGGCTAGTGAGTGTATACAGTGTAATAATACAGATATAATCATTATACGGCACTATGAGGCAGTGTAGAAGACAAACAGATGTTTTTTGGTCAAATGACATGATTTTCAAAGTGAATAGTAAGTGAACGCATCCTCTACAGGGAACACGGTTCCACCCATTTAGTTTATTTACTGAATTAAACATGTCATGAGTTATGGTAATTTTGCTCTTACTCCTAAAAACAACAAAGTTCTGAACCTACATTACAAACATTATATTGTACTGTTATTATTTTCTGTTAACTGTCAATCATAGAGGCTATTTTTTACATTGAAAACACTTTACACATAAGCATAACTGACAGCAGAAAAACTGTGGGGTGAAAGTAAAAATATTAAAATTTCTGGTCCAAGTTGATGACATCAGTGGGCAATATTTCGTCTGCGAAAAGTTTTAAAGGTCAGAAACTCTTGGAATAATTGTACGAGGGTCACTGAGTGACATTTTATCACTGACTGACATTTCAGCTCTGCAGCTTTTCCAGCGTTTCTCCCCCATGGACTCTAAACTATATTGCCAAAACTATTCGCTCATCTGGCTTCACACACATGTGAACTTGAGTGGCATCCCATTCTTAATCTGTATGGTTTAATATGATGTCGGCCCACCCTTTGCAGCTATAACAGGTCAGACACTGAGTTGGATGAGAGAGCCTCGCTCACCGCCAACCCAGACTCGTCCATTGGATTTCCAGACGGAGAAGCGTGAGAACTCCAGAGAACACGTCTCCACTGCTCTAGAGTCCAGTGGCGGCATTCCACGCAACTGACTGTGGAATATTTAGTAGTGAGGAAATTTCACGACTGGACTTGCTGCACAGGTGGCGTCCGATCACGGTACCACGCTGGAATTCACTGAGCTCCTGAGAGCGACCCATTCTTTCACTAATGTCTGTAGAAGCAGTCTGCAGGCCTAGGGGCTCGGCTTTATACACCTGTGGCCATGGAAGTGACTGGAACACCTGAATTCAATGATTTGGATGGATGACAATACTTGTGGCGAGGTTATGATTATGATGTGTAATACATAAAAAAAGTGCTCTAGAAAATGTTGAATTCACCTCATTTATTGCTTATATAGTTATTTGCTTGATACAACTATTATATTGTATGAGACTTCACTGAAGGCATAAGTAATCATAAATAAACAAAATTAAATATGAACACCATCAGATTGGTCTAAAAGTCGGGAACGCAGCTTCTGATTGGTCTAAAAGTCGGGAACGCAGCTTCTGATTGGTTTAAAAGTCGGGAACGCAGCTTCTGATTGGTCTAAAAGTCGGGAACGCAGCTTCTGATTGGTCTAAAAGTCGGGGACGCAGCTTCTGACTGGTCTAAAAGTCGGGAACGCAGCTTCTGACTGGTCTAAAAGTCGGGAACGCAGCTTCTGATTGGTTTAAAAGTCGGGAACGCAGCTTCTGACTGGTCTAAAAGTCAGGAACGCAGCTTCTGACTGGTCTAAAAGTCAGGAACGCAGCTTCTGACTGGTCTAAAAGTCGGGAACGCAGCTTCTGACTGGTCTAAAAGTCGGGAACGCAGCTTCTGATTGGTTTAAAAGTCGGGAACGCAGCTTCTGATTGGTCTAAAAGTCGGGAACGCAGCTTTTTATAAGTCGACAAGTGAGACAGACTCAACCCAAGTCATCAGTGGATGCAGTAGACTGCGTAGGTTGACACTAAGCAGTATAGTGGTCATTTGGCTCTACAACATCCTGCTTGGGCTTTTAATGATGCTGATATTTTCACCCAAGCTCTGTTGCTCAAAAGCATCTCAGGCTCGCGGCTAATTAGCGAATGAAAGAACAGAAAAAAAACACAACTGGAGCAAAGATCAGCTTCTACTTATCTCTTAGAAAGCATTTAGCACATTCTAACTAACAGGCCATGATGAAACCAGCACCAATAGGAATGCAGCCATTCTTAACGAGGTGAGCGCTAATTAAAGACGTCTCTCTCTCTTTCTCTGCCACATCAACTCCCTCTTTCATTCGGCTCTGTACTCAGTGCCTGCAGCCCCCTGGCATGTGTCCCGCTGAATGGTGATGATAAATATTTACTCTGCGTAATCTGCTCAAACCAAAGCAGTTATGATTTTAATGGAACACTTTTAGCCGTTTCGTTTATGGCGAGAGCTTAATGGGCCGTTATGAGTTTATGACACATGCATAGTCAAACAGACGCAAAGCCATAAAGGAACTGTGCACAGCAAAGAGATAAAACAGCCTTGTTTGTGTAATCAGACCAGAAAAAGAAAAGGAGGATTGCTAACGAAGGGCCAAAGCATCTGTGGACGCACAGGCCACATTTCCAAAACTGCATTTTCAGAGCAGTTAGAACTCATTTAACTAGAAGATGTGTTTAGCGCCTCAAGCCCAAGGGCGCTTTACAAAAAGATCAGAAAACTACAAAATACATCAACAATAAATGAAACAGACCAGACATACATCTACGCTTCCAACAGCTAGAGAGGGGATTACACTGACCACAGTATAGAGTCACTTAGCTAGCCTGAAGAGTCCATAGCTGTGGGGAAAAGTCTCTGACCACAGCTACAGTGCGTCACACAGGCAGCTGGCGAAAAACACCAATAGTCCAGGAAGCCGCGTAGACTTTAAAAGCTTTACGCTGGATTTTTTTTTCTGATTGTTTACTTTACTTGCTGGAACCCTGAGGTGTCGAAAATGTCCATCCATCCATCCATTTTCTAAGCCGCATCTCCGTCAGGGTCGCGGGGGGGTGCTGGAGCCAATCCCAGTGGTCATCGGGCGGAAGGCAGGATACACCCTGGACAGGTCGCCAGTCCATCGCAGGGCAGACAGACAGACAGACACAGACAGTCACTCACACCAAGGGGCAATTCAGCAAGTCCAACTGGCCTGACTGCATGTCTTTGGACTGTGGGAGGAAACCGGAGAACCCGGAGGAACCCCACACAATGCAAATGGATGCAAATGTCCAAAATATGTTACCATTTATTGCTTTTACCAGATTTAGGTTTTGAAAATGCGCATGTGCTGCTTTAAAAATGCATTTTTACAGTATATGTGCATGGTGTCACGATTGGCCCCTCCCAGTCCTGTCCATCTGTGTGTTTTGGTTTTCTAGACCTGCCCCCTTGTTTCACGACTCCACCCCTGATTTGTCTCCACCTGTGTTTGCACCCGTCCCTTATTACCCTTAATGTATTTGAGCCCTGTGTTTTCCCCGGTCTGGTGACTGGTCCTTGTGTGAATCTCTGTGTTTTTGGTGTTGTATGCTGTGTTGGATGTTCTGTTTGATTCTGATTTATGTCACGTCTGCCCCCTGTTCAATCCGTGTTGGCTTACTGACCCTGGACCATTTTGACCCTGACCCTGGATTTGCCCTTAATAAATCTCGCTTATCTCTGCATATGCATCGGCCTCCTCGCTCCCCGTTACACATAGACAGTGCAAAGCATGGTGGATGTATGCAGGTTTGGTGAAATTAAAATGTATTTTTTTCATGTGCAAATTCACAGTAAATGGAGTCATTTTTATGGAAATGTATATACGCTACAATATTGATGCAACTCAAAGTTAGTCATGTCTATATTATGTGCTGTTAGACGACCTCATACCACTCAGTGCCTGCTGTCTCTGAATACAGCAAATCTGTCTCATGCCATGGAAATATGTAAATAGATACTTTTATGCTTTTTATTTCTCTTGCAGTTTAACTCCTGTCTAGATTTATTTCTGTTTTTCTGCCAAGCTTGTGTAATTATGTCTTGCTACTGAAACACTGCAATTTCCCTCTGGGATCAATCGTCAGTATTGATCGATCTATCTGTCTGATTAATTTACTCTATCAATGTAGAGAACACAGCTGCTATATTACAGGTTGCCAATATTCTACAGTTAGTTATAGTGAAGGTTTTACGCTTCTACTGTGGATGCGATGGTCAGCTGTTCATAAGATTTCAGACACACCCTCTTCACCTAAAAAAAAGGGGAAAAAAACTGATTTCCAATAAAAAAAAAAGTTTTAGATCCGAATATAATACCACAGAAATGACATGAGCAGCCCGGATGGAGTCAAAGCAAAGAAAAATAACTAATCAAACCAGTTCTGTACGGGATCTGACCGCAAACAAGACCAACAGAAGAAATTTACAGCAGTCCCGCAATACTGTGTCTGCAGCAATCTCTCTCTCTGTCAGAGCTGGAGTCTTATTAAAGACAAACATTAACTCCAGCCGAGTTCATGAAGCCGCTGTGGCACTTTAAGATCAATAAACCAATCACAATAATGTCCTAATCGCTTTTAATGTACTATTTATCCAATATAATAAATGATGTGCAGCCCACATTCATTCAACCAACCCAGCTTCACTGTACAGTCCTAACTGTACCAACAAACAGTATCAATAATCCAATCAGTCAGATTTCTGCAGGTATCCCAATATTCAGAGGGTCATGTAAACAGCCCAGTCCGATTTCTTAGGTCAGAGTGAAGTCTACAAATCTGAATAAGAAACCGTCATTTTAGCTCTTACTCTGATTTCTTTCGGATTGCTTAGTCTGCGCATGACGGTACCAGAAATAAGTGGCCAGCGTCGCCATGAAACGCAGCGAAACACTTTAACCCTCCTGTCCTCTTCACCACCCCCCCCTTACTTTAGTGTTCCCAGTCAAAATTGACCGGTCTGTTTTAACTGCTCTTAAATTAGCACAAAAACCATTTTTCACCACCGCATGTTGATTCAACATTCTTTAGCTGTGAACAACGTCTCAGAGTAGTGTTTAACCTGAGTTTATAGAATTAGACATAAAATAACTGCAGTGCAAATACAAATAGAGCGAGCGAGTCGGGGGGGTGCGTATGAGGAAGAGCGAGCGAGTCGGGGGGTGAGTATGAGGACGAGCGAGCGAGCGAGTCGGGGGGGTGAGTATGAGGACGAGCGAGCGAGTCGGGGGGTGAGTATGAGGACGAGCGAGCGAATCGGGGGGGGGGGGGTGAGTATGAGGACGAGCGGACGAATCGGGGGGGGGGGGTGAATAATAAAAGGTACATCAAGGTACAAACAGTGTAAGTGTACCCTCAAAAGGTGCAACAGCAGTTTTAAGGTCCAACTGGGAACCTTTAATAAATAACAATAAATAAAGGGGTACAAATAACAGCAGCATGAGTACGAGGTAGAAGGTGTAGATCTTAATACTGGTGATGTATAAAGTGACGTGTTAGGGGTGATATAGTGGAGGGATGATCTAGTGGAGGCACTGATTCAGCACAGCAGCAGAGATAAATAAGTGGTAGTACCGTCTAATTGCAATTTAAGAGTCTTACGGCTTCAGGGAAGAAGCTGTTCCCCAGTCTGGTTGTTTCACTCTTAATGCGCCACAATTGCTCTACAAGATACTTGTAGATCTTTAATATTAGTAACTTTTCATAACCGAATGATTTAAAACAGCAGTAGAATAAAAGCCTGGAGGCGAGGCGGGGTGTGTGGAGTCAGTCCAGCTTAGAACAGATCATTTCAGTGGATTATGTTTCAGTTATGTTCCCTGACTGAAGGTACTGAGATGTACCCCTGATGGAACCCCCTGCAGTGACCAGAAGGGTACTGCCCCAGTGACAGTGTCGTACCTTCGCAGCGCGAAGTTTGAGTTTTACGTTACGTTTACGTCGCATCTTCTTCTGCGTGTTTATTGGTGTGACGAAGCGGACGCAGGAACTTGGGAAGGACCCATGCACAGATTCATTGGCAAACAGGGCAAAAGGGGCAAAAGCAGATTCCAATAGATCAGGCAGAGGCTCAAAAACCCGCTCAGGACTCGGACACAAAGGAACTGACGGGCTGAAAGAGAGGAGTATTTAAGGTGTGACTGATTAAGGAAATTGGGTACAGGTGGTTTGATTGGGACCAGGGCTAGAACTCGGGCGAGGGAGACCTCTGGTGGCCAAAGAGTGAATTGCTGGAAATGGGCTGGTTGCAAAACAGAACTCATGTAGAGTCAGACAGTGGTCACATTTACCCCCCATTGTCTGATTACTCAAGTTCAAGTAAACACAGTGATTGGATTATTGACAATCAGATTTTCTGCAGTTATGGGATTATGAAGCGCATATACACACACTCAGTGTTGTTGGTGCTGTGACAAACTGTGCATCTTAAATACTGTGAACGATGTTGTGACCCACACTTTGTGGGTCAGTCATAATCACACACCTCTTTGCTGGATGCTCTTCATCATAGCAGCCTTTATGGGGTTGACCATCAATTATTAGTGACCTTTTGTCCGTCGTCTCTTTCTCATTTTACAGCCTGGAATTTGGCCGCCAATGAGTTTTTCACTTTCGCTTTCTCATCCCATCCTATGCAAACGTTTGGGCTCCCTGGCCAAATGGCAAGTTAACACCCTCTCTACAGAGACACTCTTTTGTACATTTTGAGGCCCAATACCTGTTTATTTACTGAATTTATCATATTGGAGACAAATGCAGGATAAAATGTGGCCTGCGCAAAAGTTATGGCGCATTTTCTGTCTTGTTTTTTCTCCAAAAAAACTATAAATAGATAGAAATAGAAACCGTGCGCTCAAATGGACAGAATACGTTCCTGTGTAAGTGTGTTCCCTGTAGAGGGTGTGTGCACGTAGAAAGTGAACAAAACATATTATTTGACCTGTTGACCTTGTATGAGTAGTTTTCTGTAAGATATGAAGGGTTTGTTTTGTAATTACAGGCCTATTAATATCTGTAATCGGGGCATCATAAACTGTAAACACACACACTTTCTAAGCCACTTATCCTCCTGGGTCATAGGGGGTCCCAGAGCCTATACCCGTGCTCATTGGGCAGAAGGCAGAAAACACCCTGGACAGGTCACCAGGACAGGGCAGACGCATGGATAGACACAAACCTTGGGCCAGTTTAGGATCTCCGATTTACCTGCCTACCTGTTTTTGGACTATGGGAGGAAAACGCAGCGCCCGAAGGAAACCCACCCAGACACTGGGAGAACATGCAAACCCCACGGAGAGAGGACATTTGTCACCCAGCCAGAGAAATGAACCCAAGCCCCGCTTGCTGTGAGGCACAGTGAAACCATCACAATTCAGATCTAACAAAGAAAGAGTCTGTAAAGAGTCAGACACAGGGCCAAACCTGGTTAGGCTTTCAGTGATGAATGTAGAACCTCCAGAAAACCTTCAGAGATGTTTTGGTTTTGTTTTGTTTTCTCAAAATTGGTTCCATTGTAAATCAAAGCATGGTTGGTTGATTCCTCTGTTGCTTCTTAATTATGTTGGTAGTTAATCTAACATGTGAGGCCTTCAGTCCAAACCAATGGGAGAGCTCACTTGGCTGTATCCACCTAGATACTTCAGGTAAATGTAAGGGCCCAGCCTGCGTCACCAGATGCCAGCAGAGGGCGATGGTGGCAAAGTGCCATAACTTCAGGGAACTCCAGGTCCCAGTAGCCCTCAGGCTGATTAGGCCCAACCTGACACACCTGTGGACTCCTCTACTTAAGGCTGTGGTAAACAGCAGGCCTTTGTCACACCTTTGCAGAGGGGTGACTGGTACGGTACTCAGCCCAGGTGGGTATTTAAACAAAAAGGAAAGGTAAAGAGTGAAATTGCCTCAAAACTACTAGAATAAAAACACACAAGAAGGCTTGAGCTACAAACGGCTCCAAGCCATACGAAAGGCATTTGCTCCACTAAGAGCAAACGAGTGAAACAAAGTCTGCCGTCCCCTCATAATTACAGGGGAAGAGTCTTGTTTTCTCGTTAAATTTAATTTCACATTTCTAGCTCAGCCTTTGTTTGAGCTGCTTTCAGCATGCCCTTTGTTTGCCCTTTTTATTTCCCGTTGCTTGAGGTGCTTTTCACAGCGGTAATTCCACAGAGTCCATTGCCTCAGTACATTTATTTAACACTCTTTCTCACAGGGTTTCACCTTTGCGCTTTGTGCCTTTAAATGGCTGTAATCTCAGGGTTTCTCTTTGGTGGGGGTGTTGAGCATTGCACCCGTCATGTACTTTCATGCCCACAGGGTGGCAGCACAGGATGATAGACCATACACTATATGGCTGCAATACTAAGTCATGCTACTGTTATAATAAGTCATACTGCTGTTATAATAAGTCATACTGCTGCTAGAATAAGTCACACTGCTGTTATAATAAGTCACACTGCTGTTATAATAAGTCACACTGCTGTTATAATAAGTCATACTGCTGTTATAATAAGTCATACTGCTGCTAGAATAAGTCATACTAATGTTATAATAAGTCACACTGCTGTTATAATAAGTCATTCTGCTGTTATAATAAGTCACACTGCTGTTATAATAAGTCATACTGCTGCTAGAATAAGTCACACTGCTGTTATAATAAGTCACACTGCTGTTATAATAAGTCATACTGCTGTTATAATAAGTCATACTGCTGTTATAATAAGTCACACTGCTGTTATAATAAGTCATACTGCTGCTAGAATAAGTCACACTGCTGTTATAATAAGTCACACTGCTGTTATAATAAGTCATACTGCTGTTATAATAAGTCACACTGCTGTTATAATAAGTCATACTGCTGTTATAATAAGTCATACTGCTGCTAGAATAAGTCATACTAATGTTATAATAAGTCACACTGCTGTTATAATAAGTCATTCTGCTGTTATAATAAGTCACACTGCTGTTATAATAAGTCATACTGCTGTTATAATAAGTCACACTGCTGTTATAATAAGTCACACTGCTGTTATAAGTCACACTGCTGCTAGAATAAATTACATTATAAAGACATTCATTGGTTAAAACAACCTGCTGTTTGTACGCTGTGTGTCCTGCTGACTAATTAATGCACAGCACTCCTTATTTTTGATGAATATTTTTGATGACTTTTTAAAGCATATTTCATAAATTGTATATGAGAAATAACGGCTTTGTTTTTAAACCTCACCATAACTGTGTGTTCCTCTTTTTCAGGGCCTTTCATGTGCCTTATTGTTAATATAATGTTTCGATTTTCAGTTTATTAGACTGCTCAACATAAAGTTAAATGCCTTGATTTAGCCACAAGCTAATGTTAGCCCTAAACTAGCACACTAGCCACAAACGAGCATGAAAGTCAGAATCAGAATCAGAATCTGTATTCACCAAATAACAGACGTAGAAGGGATTTGTGTAGGTGCAGGTGGCAACATAAATCCAATAAAATAAATATACATAATAATAATAATAATAATAATCACAATACTACTACTAATAATAATGCATATTATTATAATTATTTTTGTTATTGTTAGTGGTGGTGTTATTTATATAGCACTTTTCATGCTGGTGGCAGCTCAAACTGCTTTACAGACAGGTGATAAATCAGTCATAGAGATCATTAGTGTTTATTTAGAAGAAGATAAACACCATGAGATGTAGAGTTTTAGTTAAATGCTAACTTGGAGATGTTTTTAGGTGCTTCTTAAAAGTGAGCACTGAGCTGGACTGTCTAATAAAAGCTGAACTGAGCTCCACAGTTCAGAAGCAGAATAACTGAACGAGTCTCTCCGTGTTTTCTGTGTTTTACGGAGGGAGTCTGTAGAAAGCCTCTATCTGCAGGTCTTGGATTACGTGCTGGAACATAAACAGACAGACACTCTGTGACGTAAACAGGTGGTTTCAGGTCATTTTGAGCCTTAAAAACTAGTACCAGAGTCTTAAAATCGATCCTGAATCATGCAGGCAGCCAGTGCAGCTCTTTTAAAATGAGTGATGTGATCTCTGTTTTGGTGCTGTGAGGATCTGTGCTGTCGCATTTTGTCCGAGTTGTAAAGGATTATTGTTTTCTTCCAGTAAGAAGACCATTACAGTGATCAACTCTGATTGTAACAAATGCATTGAACATGGTTCTCCGCGTCGGTCTGAGACAGAAAAGGCTGAACTTTAGTGACATCACACAAAGGTTTTCTACTTCAGGTTTAGTATATGAAGCTAAAGAACCAAGTTTCTGTACCAACGATCACCATTTCAGCTTTTTCATGATTTAATTGTAGAAAATTGTGACATCCACTGATAAATGACACACAGCCAGTTAGCCTGTCTGATATAGATATAGAAAAAGATCTACTAAATATAAGCATATAATAGACAGAACACAAGAAAAATACATAGTTATAACTATAAATATAAACATACATGGAAATGTAAACATACAGAACATGTGAATGCATATTAAGGCTTAATGGGTGAATTATCATTACTTTATGTTAAAATGTTGCCAAAAGCAAAGCTAGAAACATGCACACAAACAGTAACAGGAGTCATAGCACTTTTTGCACTACATGCCAGATCAAAGGTGTGTTTATGTTGCAAGGAGGAACAATTATGATTATAACAAGTAACACGGTGGACGTCTGGTTCCCATCTCTACCACTATGAACAGTTCTGACTCTAGAACGGAGCGTTTCACACCAAACCACTCTGAATGACTTTGTTTACATCTTAATCATTTAATTATGCGGAAATGTTGAAATGTCAGAATTCCCCTTTCAAGAACTGGCCCGGCTTATGAGCGATTGCATCAGGATGGGCATGTTGAAAGACCCATAAATTGTTTAAAGAAAAAAAATATTGTGATATAAACCGAGTCTGTTCTACAGTTTCTCATTAGACTGAATGAATAACGACTCTAAATGTAGGTATTGTGATATAAACCGAGTCCGTTCTACAGTTTCTCATTAGACTGAATGAATAACCGACTCTAAATGTAGGTATTGTGATATAAACCGAGTCCGTTCTACAGTTTCTCATTAGGCTGAATGAATAACCGACTCTAAATGTAGGTATTGTGATATAAACCGAGTCCGTTCTACAGTTTCTCATTAGACTGAATGAATAACCGGCTCTAAATGTAGGTATTGTGATATAAACCGAGTCCGTTCTACAGTTTCTCATTAGACTGAATGAATAACCGACTCTAAATGTAGGTATTGTGATATAAACCGAGTCCGTTCTACAGTTTCTCATTAAGCTGAATGAATAACCGACTCTAAATGTAGGTATTGTGATATAAACCGAGTCCGTTCTACAGTTTCTCATTAGACTGAATGAATAACCGACTCTAAATGTAGGTATTGTGATATAAACCGAGTCCGTTCTACAGTTTCTCATTAGACTGAATGAATAACCGACTCTAAATGTAGGTATTGTGATATAAACCGAGTCTGTTCTACAGTTTCTCATTAGACTGAATGAATAACCGACTCTAAATGTAGGTATTGTGATATAAACCGAGTCCGTTCTACAGTTTCTCATTAGGCTGAATGAATAACCGACTCTAAATGTAGGTATTGTGATATAAACCGAGTCCGTTCTACAGTTTCTCATTAGACTGAATGAATAACCGGCTCTAAATGTAGGTATTGTGATATAAACCGAGTCTGTTCTACAGTTTCTCATTAGACTGAATGAATAACCGACTCTAAATGTAGGTATTGTGATATAAACCGAGTCCGTTCTACAGTTTCTCATTAGGCTGAATGAATAACCGACTCTAAATGTAGGTATTGTGATATAAACCGAGTCCGTTCTACAGTTTCTCATTAGACTGAATGAATAACCGACTCTAAATGTAGGTATTGTGATATAAACCGAGTCCGTTCTACAGTTTCTCATTAGGCTGAATGAATAACCGACTCTAAATGTAGGTATTGTGATATAAACCGAGTCCGTTCTACAGTTTCTCATTAGACTGAATGAATAACCGGCTCTAAATGTAGGTATTGTGATATAAACCGAGTCCGTTCTACAGTTTCTCATTAGACTGAATGAATAACCGACTCTAAATGTAGGTATTGTGATATAAACCGAGTCCGTTCTACAGTTTCTCATTAAGCTGAATGAATAACCGACTCTAAATGTAGGTATTGTGATATAAACCGAGTCCGTTCTACAGTTTCTCATTAGACTGAATGAATAACCGACTCTAAATGTAGGTATTGTGATATAAACCGAGTCCGTTCTACAGTTTCTCATTAGACTGAATGAATAACCGACTCTAAATGTAGGTATTGTGATATAAACCGAGTCCGTTCTACAGTTTCTCATTAGACTGAATGAATAACCGACTCTAAATGTAGGTATTGTGATATAAACCGAGTCCGTTCTACAGTTTCTCATTAGGCTGAATGAATAACCGACTCTAAATGTAGGTATTGTGATATAAACCGAGTCTGTTCTACAGTTTCTCATTAGACTGAATGAATAACCGACTCTAAATGTAGGTATTGTGATATAAACCGAGTCCGTTCTACAGTTTCTCATTAGACTGAATGAATAACCGACTCTAAATGTAGGTATTGTGATATAAACCGAGTCTGTTCTACAGTTTCTCATTAGACTGAATGAATAACCGACTCTAAATGTAGGTATTGTGATATAAACCGAGTCCGTTCTACAGTTTCTCATTAGGCTGAATGAATAACCGACTCTAAATGTAGGTATTGTGATATAAACCGAGTCCGTTCTACAGTTTCTCATTAGGCTGAATGAATAACCGACTCTAAATGTAGGTATTGTGATATAAACAGAGTCTCCAAATTTGGGATTGCAAACCATCTCTGGACATAAAATTATTGTGCAAAAAATTTGTTTTCATTTCAGCATACTGTGCTTAAGGCATTATATTTTAAGAATGAGTCAATTCTAGATAAATTTACCCCACACGGATTTCTTTAGTGCTTCTACAGTATAGAAACAGCAATTTTGTATTTAATCATAACAACTAGTGAAACTATACTTGCTTGTTTTTTAAAGTAAGTAATGGGGGGGCTGTTTTTTCCTGAGTATTATAAATTCACAATACATTCATTTTTTTTTATTCAAGTATATTGTGAGTAATTTTTACCCAGTACCTTTTTGTCGTTAACTTTCAGTCCTGAAGTAAATATTACATTAAACTCTATACAGCCAAAATTTACAGATACTCAAAATATCACTTCAGCCCTTTCCTCTTGTATCTTGCCCAGACTAAGCAAGGATCAAATAAGCTTGACTATCCCTTAACTAAAGCTGAATTAATCTGTTATTAAACAGTTACCTAACACTAAAGTCCCGGATAATAGATGGTTTCACGTCTGAATTTTATTAAAATCATGTAGTGATCTCCATTTTCTGCCAGACATATGAAAGGATACAAGGGTCTGCACCCGGAAGTTGTAAACCGAGGTTACCTGTCGCAACGGCTGTCGGGCGCCTACCTCATCGCTTCAACGCAGGGGCATCCTGGCTTGTTCGGAGCTCCATATACTGAGGAGCTCATTGCACATTGTTTGGTTCAGATTGATTCATCCTAGAGAGAGTTATTACACAATATTCAGGGCCGAGTGAATCTCTCTATATAAAAGACATTGTTAGATGTTTCATTAATATTATGTGGGTGGCATCATTGATCTCTTCTCCTTTCGCTGATATATCTTTTGACATGGAGAAGGCTTTTGACTGGGTCAAGTGGAAATATTTGTTTTTAACCATGGAAGCCTTTGGCTTTGGGAATGAATTTATTCAATGGGTCAAGCTCATAAATACTTTGTCCAGGCCAGGGTTTTCACTAATTGCATTATATCTTCCCCTTTTGTTTTATGAAGGGGCATGAGACAAGGGTGTCCCCTCTCTCCGCTCCTCTTCACCTTAGACTTAGACCCACTGGCCATGGCCATCCGGCAAGATGACACACAATCCCTAGTCTTCAGTTACAAAACTCAGTACATAAGCTTTTGCTTTATGCTGATGACATACTTTTGTGCGTGTCTAATCCCAAAACCTCTTTTCTGATCTTAATTAGTGTAATTTGTCTGTAAAATGCAAGGAAGTGCTTAGTTCATGCTATTTTCTGATTCCTGACGGAGACAACAGTGGTAGCTGCTCTGTGTGTGGTTAGCTGAGCTGAGCTCAGGATTGTCTGGATTGGACACCTCTTGAACCTCCATTGCAGTACCACCCCAGTGACAAAAGGGGTGCCACCCCATTGATAGGTTGGAGTGTGTAGTGGCTGTGTTTCTCATTCAGTGTGAGCACCTACATCATAGCATGCACATCAGTCAGGCAGAACATTCTGAACACCTCCCTGTTTCTACACTCACTGTCCACTTTATCAGCTCCACTTACTGTATAGCTGCACTCTGTAGTTCTACAGTTACAGACTGTAGTCCATCTGTTTCTCTGATACTCTGTTACCCTGTTCTTCAGTGGTCAGGACCCCCATGGACCCTCACAGAGCAGGTAGAGTTTACGTGGTGGATCATTCTCAGCACTGCAGTAACACTGACATGGTGTGTTAATGTGTGTTGCACTGGTCTGAGTGGATCAGACACAGCAGTGCTGCTGGAGTTTTTAAACACCGTGTCCACTCACTGTCCACTCTATTAGACACTCCTACCTTGTCGGTCCACCTTGTAGATGTAAAGTCAGAGACGACAGCTCATCTGCTGCTGCACAGTTTGTGTTGGTCATCCTCTCGTCCTTCATCAGTGGTCACAGGACGCTGCCCACAGGACGCTGCCCACAGAACACTGCCCACAGGACGCTGCCCACAGGACGCTGTTGGCAGGATATTTTTGGTTGGTGGACTATTCTCAGTCCAGCAGCGACACCTGAGGTGTTTAAAAACTCCAGCAGCACTGCTGTGTCTGATCCACTCAGACCAGCACAACACACACTAACACACCACCATCACATCAGTGTTACTGCAGTGCTGAGAATGACCCACCACCCAAATAGTACCTGCTCTGTGAGGGTCCACGGGGGTCCTGACCACTGAAGAACAGGGTAACAGAGTATCAGAGAAACAGATGGACTACAGTCTGTAACTGTAGAACTATAGAGTGAAACCATACAGTCAGTGGACATTGAAACTGGACATTGAGCATAGAAAGAAGGAGGAGGTCATGATGTTATGCCCGATTGGTGTATATCAGAGCAAGAATTTTATAGTGTGCGCTCATAAGTTGTTGTTTTAGTTGAAACTAAGGTGTAGTGTATGGAGAGTATCGAGTAATGCTCGTATAGTGTAGAGCCAGTGGTGGTTTTAGAGCATCATGCACAGCTGGGGGAAGCTTCTCTGCCATGCTCAAGCCTGAACAAGCATGTTTATGTCATAGGAGGAAAAAGAGTGGAGTAATGGTGCAATTTTGGAGTTTGGGAAGGAGTGTATTTGGAAATAGCTGTTACAGCTAAGCTGCTGGAGTTTTTAAACACTGTGTCCACTCACTGTCCACTCTATTAGACACTCCTACCTTGTCGGTCCACCTTGTAGATGTAAAGTCAGAGACGACAGCTCATCTGCTCATCCTCTAGTCCTTCATCAGTGGTCACAGGACGCTGCCCACGGGATGCTGTTGGCTCGATATTGTAGTTGGTGGACTATTCTCAGTCCAGCAGCAACACTGAGGCATTTAAAAACTCCAGCAGCACTGCTGAGTCTGATCCACTCAGACCAGCACAACACACACACACACACACACACACACCACGATTATAACAGCATTATAACCATTACCACCATTATAACAGCCATGAACTGCTGTTTTTTTTAGTGAACAAATGAATCCCTGAAACGTCTTTCTGTGATATTTTATCCAAAAACCTTAAAACAAGATTAACAGAACTGAAGATTGTCTTGACAAATCCAGCTCAATAAGGTGGAACAGTAATGACCGTCACATCCATTGACTGTTTTGGGTTAAGTTGGAGGAATATGACCATGAAGTCATTTGAGTGTTGAGAAGCCGGTGGCTGATTGAGACGAATTATTTCAAGGCAAGGAGCATAAAAACACTGAGGGGCTATTCAACGTTAGCCATGATCACAGACTATACGAACACGTTCTTTCTTGTTTTAAATGGCGAGCATCTGTACTGTCATTTTTGACGTTATATAAACAAAGTCGTTAGCCTGCACAGATGTGGAAATTCCTCTGAAACCCCTTCATACTTTTCTGGAAAGATCATTATCTCTGATGTTTATTTACAACACCTTAGTTCTCTGGACTTTGTAAAACAAATCTCTGCATGTGGACGTATGAAGATCAGAGGAACATCTTCCTTGATTGGAGGTCTCATGCTGTTTTAATAACATCGTCAAACCAAACTGGTGTCATAAATGTCACCAGCAAGCCAACGGACACCTGACGTTCTCCCTTCCTACAAATCCTGAATGACACATGGACCTCATCTCCCAGAACACGTAGGGAGATCAGCTGACCGCCGGTCTTCATACACGCTCCTATCAGTGTTCAGGTTCGCCTAAGTTTTAAAAGGCAGCACCTGTATCTGTGATCAAATGACCTCACCAGTTTAGCATATAAGCCCGGGCTTTAGCTGTAGTTAGTTGGTTCGTCTGTAAACAACTGAGCGTTCTTTCTGTTGTGTTGAATGCTGTGTATGACTTGTGTTCTCGTTTCCGTGACTGATTTTTGACTTGCCCTTTGGATTGTTTGCCCCGGATCTCTGTTTTTGTGCTGTTGTTTATTCTCAGTTGTGTAGGTGGGGAGACGAAAGCTCTGTAGACATTATCTGAATTTAAACATGAACAACTTTATTTCAAATGAATAAGATAGTGTTAAAGCCCTGTTAGAGTCCCGAAGGCAGAATGTGGGATCTCCTTCAATGTCTGAGATAGCTCTGGTTTATATATGGTGAATGTGCGCACATACATTAGAGACAAACACACATCCATACATCCCATAAGGACATATTTGGAAAAGCTTATTTCAACATAAACAGATACCCCTGGCAAACACTGTTCTCATAACCTTTAGATGTTATTCTATACATTTAGCTTCCTCTCTTAAAGGAAGGGGCGGAAGAGGCCCTCAACAGAACACACACACACACACTCATGAAGAAAGGAAAAAAGCTTAACAGCCCGTAAATATAACAGATATATCAATATAGAGAAAAACATGATGACTACAATATAAGAAATGCAAGGAGAGTGTAAATACAGTGCCTTGGTCAGTGCCTTGACCTTTTTGCCTGTTGTTGCCGATGATCAACATTTCAACATTAAAGCCTGTTTGAATCCGTTTATCCGCAAGCGTCTCTATTCGGTGATCAAGCATTACAATCGGACTCGGTTAGATTGGGGCTCGATATCTATTTTCCTTTCAAAAGCTATCAAAATGATGAGCGTCATGCATTGCATCTGCTTGATCAGATATTCCATGAATCTATTCTTCTGTATCTGAAACACACCCATTTTAATGGTGAACATCTTGTACGGTCACTCTGTGTTACAATCTGCTGTACTTCCTTATGCAAGTCATAGTGGTGGTCATTGCAGAGAATTAAGGTGTGGTTAATTACATCAGACATAACCATCTTTAATAATCTTTCCAGTGAAGCGTGAAGTGGCTTTAGAGGAAATTCCACGTGGGGAAATCCCTCTGAAACCACGTTACACTTCCTGGAAGGAATATGTCTAGTGGTAAAACATACCTTAGTTCTCTGAGAATTTGTAAAAGAATAAATAAATAAATAAATAAATCTCTCCACCTGTCCAGGGTGTATCCTGCCCTCCGCCTGATGACTGCTGGGATAGGCTCCAGCACCCCCCTGGGTCCCTGACAGAGAAGCGGCTTAGAAAATGGATGGATGGATGGATGGATGGATGGATGGATGAATCTCTGCATGGCAGCCTAAAATCAGAAAAACAAAGTCGTCACTCCATCTGTCGTTATTGTAAGGTTCTTTCAGTGTCTTCTGACGTGCAGTTTGAGGGGGAAATGATTCTCACTGTCCAGAATATCAGTTGCTTGTCTTACAGTTAGAGGAAACTGCAAACTCAAGTCACACACTGCTCTACACAAGTGAAAAAAGTTTATTTCCACATCACACACGCCTCATAGCCTATAATGGTCACTTTACAGAACAAGGAAAAATGTTCTTAACTTGTAATGGAAGTAAATGGAGAAATATTTTTTTTAAAGTAATTTTAGACTATTTCACTTGGTCTGTTCATCATTACATTTTGACACAACATAAATGGCAGTTACCTTTTTCATTGTATCCAAAAAAATGAAAAATGACAGCAACACTATGCTGACTACTCTTCAAGCGAATGGAATAGTGAGGTATGAAAAGTGTCGTTTTCTGACTGTAAAATAGGCTGCAGAGAGTTCATTTCGTCCTCACTTACCCGTGAATATCTTCTTATGTTGTATGTTTTAGTTTCAGTGCACACTGGGCACAGTAGGCAAAGCTGCCGTGACACACTTTCTCAGTTTGTGCTCTGTACTCATGGGTGCAGCATGTTCTGAATGACAGTTTTGTTGGAAGTTGTGCATAGACAGAGCTGCAGGTACTGTCAGAATAAAAGAGTCTGTAGAGGTACATGTTACATTCATCAATGGACAAACCATGTAAATGTCTCCTCTAAGATACAGCAGTAAGTTTGAGGTCCAGCTGTGTACCTAAATGTTTTTTTTTCCCCAGGGCGTCTTTATACAATCTGTTTTGAAATAAAACAAAGACGCCTCAAGATAAGACAGTCAATAGAATGTAAACAATTATGGTACAAAAATTATACAATTAGGTTCCTTTACTGAAGGTATTTTTGAGGGTACCATCCCATCAACAAGAAGGGGTACCATCCTAATGACAAAAGGGGTACTATCCTAGTAACAAGGGAGGCACCATCATAGTGACAAGAAGGGTACCACACCAGAGACAAGAGGGGTACCACCCCGTGACATCTGCTTGCTTCTGTCTGCTGGAGATCACGTTCCCAGCATAGGCTTTGTGAGTGTCCAGCAGCACTGCTGTGTCTGATCCACTTGTACCAGCGCAACACACATTAACATACCACCACCACCACCACCACCACATTAGCGTTACTGCAGTGCTGTGAATGACCCACCACCCAAACAGTACCTGCTCTGTGAGGGTCCACGGGGGTCCTGACCACTGAAGAACAGGGTAACAGAGTATCAGAGAAACAGATGGACTACAGTCTGTAACTGTAGAACTACAGAGTGCAGATATACAGTAAGTGGAGCTGATAAGATGGACAATGAGCGCAGAAACAAGGAGGTGGTCAGAATGTTATGCCTGACCGGTGTGTGATGCATGTGCTTCCTTTCATTATTAACCAAGCTAGGCTGTTCCATAGTGACAGAACGAATACATTTGAGCAACTCATTGTGGGCATGCCTGCCAGTTGACTTGGCTCTAGACCATCCATTCAAAGCAAATGTTGTTTGGGAACCAATACCATTTATTTCTATGGCACTGCTAAAGAATAATTTTGGTTCCAATTGGCATCTTTGTTTTTTTTGTTTTGTTTTGTTTAGAATTTTTTGGGATTTTTGACCAATTTTCTCACCAATTTAGTCTTTTCCAATTCCACCTACTTGTTAGGACTCCCCAATCACATGATACTACCAATGCTAGGAGGGTGAAGGCAAACACAGACTTCCTCCGAGACTAGCAAATCCAGCCACCGCTTCTTTTTTCGAACTGCCGCTCACGCAACTCCATTGGACAGCCGAACACCAAGAGGAAAGTGCCCACCGCCAGATCTGTTACGTTAGCTAACAGACGAGCATCATGTTGAGTGATGGGGGTGGCCATCCTACTCACCCAGAGAAAGCGAGGCCAATTAGTGGTTGGTTGGTGTAGTGGATAACACCTCTGCCTTATACACTGTAGACTGGGGTTCAATCCCCATCTGGGTCAGCACCCTACACTATACCAATAAGAGACCTTGGGCAAGACTCCCAACACCGCCTTCGCCTCCCTGTGTAAATTGATCAGATTCTAAGTCGCTCTGGGTAAGAGCGTCAGCCAAATGCCATAAATGTAAATTTTGCTCTCTTAGACTCCCAGCTATGGACAGCTGGAGCATCACCAGGGATCAATCCCCCAAGAGTTGGGCAGACAAGTGTTCCTCATTCTACAGTCATTCTCTCAGGATTTCCTGATTCTCCATAAACATGTTCTATCACATTCTCCTTATCCAAATAAATGACAATGAGCAAGACAAAAACCCCACACTAATCCTAAAATCCTACGCTTCATATATATTTCTCAATTGACGCGGAACACTTACAGTATAAAAGCACAACAGTGAGAACGCAGCATTGAACATCTGGAAGAAGCGCAGTCCACACAGCTCCACAGGTAAGATCCTCTGTTTCTTACTGCTTCTTCACTCCTAAAACTTCTAACAAACATTTAGCGAACAACACGTTTCTAAGCACTGCTGTAAAATATTTTTATTGATCTTTAGGAAAACACCAACCCCCCTGACTTTAAACACAATGGCTAACGGCAAGTAACACAATACCAATCATTTGATATATTCTGTTATCAAGCACTCAAAGACACAGTTTGAGGCTTGTTTAACCAACTTTATATTAAATTATTGATATTGTTTTTGTGGAAATTACAGCAGTTGTGCCGACCTCATGGAACCCAGGGTTCATTGAGGAGCTCCTCCCATCGTCTCAGCAGGTCTCCCTGCTGTACCACATCTCCTACCTGTGTCTGGCGAAATTCCCCAAATTGGAGAGGCTGCTCCGGATGCGAGCCGTGGAGACCCAACTTCTCTTCGGATCCTCTGAAGCTGTCATGCTGAAGGTCTGTTAAACTTTCTCAAAACATCTGTGTAAACAGAGACTCATTCAGAACCAGGTTCTGCACATCAGAAACCCCTTCAGAACCAATTTCAGTTCACCAGAAACAAATTCAGAACCTGATTGTACTAATGTGAAGCCCATACAGAGCCAATTCCTGCTCATCAGACATGCATTCAGCACCGGTTTCTACTAATAAGATTATCAGAAACCCACTCAGGACCAAGTTCTGCTTAATAGAAACCCATTCGGAACCAGCTTCTGCTCATCAGAAACCCATTTTGAACCAGTTTCTTCTCATTGGAAACCCATTCAGTCCCAGTTTCTACTAATCAGATTATCAGAAACCCACTCAGGACCAAGTTCTGCTTATTACACACCCATTCAGAACCAGTTTCTGCTCAACAGAGACCCAGAATCAGTCTTTACTTATGAATGCATTGAAAAAAACATGTTGCACTTTGGGTTTTGTGCTTTTATTTTGACCTTTTTCCAGAAGTTAATTTTTAAGAACAAATGTTCTCAGAAATTTCATTAAAATTACACAACAGTTAGCCAATTAGCAAATGTTTTCTTTAGATTGGACAACTTGTGACAAAATATAAGCTCACACATCACGATCTTCTCTCCATCACAGTGTGTGGGCACCAGTCAGAACTTGGTTTCGTCACTGTTTCCAATGCTGATTCAAGCTGTTGAGAAAAATAAACCAGTACTGGCTATAAAGTACCTGGAGAAAGCAAGAACGTGGATCACTGAAATTATCCGTGACGTGGAAAAGATGGCGGACAGGTAACAATATTTATATTTTATGTATTTTGAAGACGTTTGGGGAGATTAAATCTGAATGAAGTGGTTATGAATGTTAAGTCTTGCTGTTCTGACTGTAGAGGGACGTGTGGCACCAAAACCTTTGAAAATCAACAAAGTTGTTTGTTGTGTCCTTCATTTTCCCTGTTTCACTTCAATATTCATTGTCTGTGTCAAATACTGATCTTTAACGCACAGAAAACCTGTCTTATATTGAAGCTCTATGAGAGACGTTGGGCACCAATGGCTAAATTACATATTTTGATGATTTTTGAAGTGAAAAGTGAAAAACACCTTCCAGCGAACTATTAAATAAAACTTCTCTGCAGATTTGAATGCAGTTAATTTGCATCTGCTTAACTTGAATGTAAATGAATAAAAAAGCAAGCATGGCATGTGGAAAGGTTTGGATAGTCTGCAAGGTCACTCATATTCTGAATAGCAATGCAAAGCAAAACCCCCATATGACAGCAAAGGGAGGTTTGGCTGACACAGTGGGGGTTCTTTGTTCTATCATGCAGTGTGTTTCACAAAGTTGATGTGCATAGAACAGTCAGAATCAGAAAAGAACCAGTGACATCACCACAGAACTCTGAGGTTCTAGATACATCTAGATAAACCAGAGACATTCTGGAAAATAGCGCTGTGGACAGATGCAGTGAAAATTAAACATTTTGGCCACAATCACCGAAAGTATGTTTAAAAAAAAGAGCAGCATTTGATGAAAAGAACGCTGTGCCAGCTGTGAAGCACTGGAATTGAGATATTATGCTTTGGAGTTATGAGGCAACCAGTGACCCTGAAACCTAGGGTAGATGAAAGAATGGGTTCCAATGAAAACGTAAAAATTTTAGAAGCGATTGTGATGTAGTACCACATGCCAAACTGTTCATATGTGTAATAACGATAATTCTGTGTGCAATAACTCAGGGAAGATAATTGAAATAATTTATAATAATTTTAACTGCTTTATACTAGATGTTTCATATTTACTATCACAGTCACCGCCACTTTATTATATTCATAAGTACATAAGTACTGATTCTGATTCGAACCTTTCGAAAAATCTGAAGCTAAAATAAGGCTAGACAATGATCTAAAGTCCACTCCGAACTATTAAAATTTAAGCAGAAGTTTTAGGAAGGGCCCTCACAGTTCCCAGGTTTAGGTTGAGGTAGTTGAGGAATATGGCAGAACCTGAAGTGTTCTACAAGGAAAAGTGGGTAAAATTTCCTAAAACAGCAAAAAAACTCCTAGCTGGCTACAAGTGCTTATACTATTAGCTGTGAAATCTAAGCACTGACTGAGCAGAGTTTCCAAACTTTCGCACATGCCACATTTGCTATTTTGTTTTTCTTAAAGTCAGTGTAATATAAAGTATCTGCGTTAAATTTGCAGGAAAAAGCTTTTTTTAATTTTGCTGCAGAGCTTGCTTTGATTTTTAAATTTCAAAAGTTAACAAAATATGTAATCTGACCAGCAGTGCCCAAACTTCCCATACAACTGTACAGAGGACAGATACAGCTCATATAACAGACACATAGAAAGAACTCGACCATACACTGCATGACTGACTTCAGTATTTCACCATCAGGTATGACGCACTCAACAAAGACGTGGCTACGACTACCAGTGACGTCATCACTGAAAAGAAAGAGACCGACAAACAACTCGGTCAGCTTTCCAAAGATATTGCAACGATGATGGAAACTGTAAAGAAACTGGAAGCAGAGCTGAGTAAAACCACTGCACAGCTCACAGAAACCGAGAAGAAGATTGATGCCAAAAATAGTGAGCTGCAAAATCTCGTAAGAGCTGCAGCTGCTCAAAGCAGCAGTCTGGCCGTCTTGGCTGCTCTTGTGCCTTTCATTGGTCCTCTACTTAAGGCCCTCTATGAATCAAGATCCGCTGCTGCTGTGGCTCAAAACATCAAGGTTCTTGAGTCACAACTGATACAACTGAATGCTGAAAAGACTTCGCTGAAACAACAGCAGTGGAACCTGCAGGTCCAGATAATTGACTGGCGGATGAAGCTGGCCAAACTACAGCTTGACAAAGGTGAGCGGCTTTATCTGTCAATGTATGTGAATTCACCTGACTCAACCCCTTCCCTGACCTCAACTTGACCCCCCCGAACCCCTTCCTCAAACCCATACTCTCCCCGGACCTCGACCCAAACCGAAACCCCTCCCCGCCACACCCCCCAACCCTGACCTTGACCTGACCCGAAACCGCCCCCCCGCCAGTGACCAGAAACCGTACTCCCCAAACCTCGAGCCAACCCCCCCCCCCCCCCCCCTTGAGAACTGCAAAAAAACGAAAGGGGCAGCTTGGCTGACAATGTAAACATTACGTTTGTGGTGCTGCATATTTAGTCCTCTTGACATGTGTCTTCTGTCCCTGCTTTTGCTAGATGCCATCCCTGAACCAACCCACCTTGGAGAAGTCCAGCGTTATCTGAGTAAAATCCAGACGATTCTTGTTCAGCTTAAGGGCTTTTGGGAAAACGTCTACAGCTTGCTGGGCAACATCAAAGACAAGACCTTTGTTGGTGAAGATCTTATTGATCAACCCGACTTTAAGGAGCTATTTGTGAAGTCAATCCAGACAGCCACACAGGTAACTGATGTCTGTCAGTATGCAAGCAGAGTCACATTAGACGACCATGCAAAGACATTCAGCAACTGATTCGGGTTGATTTTGGTTGTTAACTTTGGCAACATAAATCTATAAATAAATATATAGTTGTTTTTCAACAACTATGTTTTGAACCCATACATAACAGTACAGGTAGCAGTGAGTGCATTTACATGCACTTAATCTGATAACGGCAGAAAATCAGATTTTGTCAGTAATCCAATCAATGAGTTTAACATAAACTCCGGGTCTACACGAGTCAGACAGTACTCGGATTTCTGCTTTACAATCAGCCAGTAAAGTCACAGAGGAAGATGCAACGTAAACGTAACTTTTTTTAAACATCACTTTAGCTGAAAATATGAACCGTCATCATCTATAAGATGAAGAATATTTACATCCTAAATTGAATGAAAATCTATTATTATTTATAAAAATCAGAGTGTGGCGTTTCCAAGAACTTTTGAAGCGTCATGACTGCAGAAATCTGATTATGATTGGATTATTGAGTGCATGTAAATGCAGTCAATCTTTAAGTCCTCGTGCATGTGCATGGGAGTTGCAATCCCCATGCAATCAGCAGGATGCATCATGTGCCTTAATTGTAGCAGAGTGACCTTAATGCAATTTTCAAAAGCTCGAGAAAGACGAGAAATCGAGGTTACATGTGAGACACATGCAAGTCAGTTTGTTACCAGCTGCAAGCTTTAGTGTAACCGGAAAGCCGCTAGTATTGTGGACGACCCCATCCATCCCTCACACGGACTTTTCTCACTGCTGCCGTCTGGCAGAAGGTACCGGAGCATCCGTGCCATCGCTGCCAGACCCTGCAACAGCTTTATTCCTCAAGTGATCAGGTTTTTAAACTCACAAGGACTGATCTAAACCCCCACACACACATACTCTAAACTCACACACCTATTTTGATGCTCTACCTGCACTATCTGGCACATTGCTGCTGCACTGTGTTTACACTGTTTACTCAAGTTCTTCTAGCTCAGTAACTGCTGTGTTTGTCTGCCATCTGACTGCGAGACTCACAGATCACAGCAGGTTAAATATCTCTGCACCTTATTCCACGACCTCATGTCCAGAAATGTGTGCTGTCGGTGCTGCACTTTCCTGTGTGTTTATGGTGTCTAATATCTGTTTAATTTATCATATTTATTATATTGTTTCTTATTTTTTTGTTTGCACACAATGTCTGCACATTCGCACATTGTGCTTTTTATTCCTTGTTGCACCGTGATGTTCCTTGGAGGAACGTAATTTCACTCCACTGTGTACTTGTACATAGATGGAATGACAATAAAAGCCACTTGACTGCCTCCTAAACCAGTCGTAGCTGTTACCAATAGCCATATAGCCTGGTAGTTTAGCAGGAATAGTTAACATTTAACATTAAACGCTAATCAAACAGTGGGTCAAGTGGTCCAAGTGGACCCAGCATGTGCCCAAGGAATCCACGCCTCCTCTGACTGTTGATTTTGTCACATTTCACAGATTTGGGAAGCGTTTGGTCTCTCCTGTGGTAAAGCTGTTAACATATTCAGAGTGCAGTCCAAGGATGCCTACCGCTTCCTGGAGATCGACCCGTCCTCCCTCTCCCCGGCGGTGTGGCAAAAGGAATACGACAGTGTGAAAGGGAAGCTGCAGGAGCTGAAGGTCTTTGATGACGGCATTATACTAGCCATCCAATCGTAAATCGCTGTAAACGCTGATGGGCGTCTCCTTCAGATGAGCTCGTCGGTTGTGATCATCAGGAGTCACCCTACACACTTAAAAATGGTTCCTCAAGGGTTCCTTAGTAAAAGTTAGTGGTTCCATATAGAACCTTAAACACTCAAAGAACCCTTTGATTATTAAGCAGTTCTTTGCATGGTGAAATGGCTCTTCAGATTGATGGAGAACGTCCTGTTGACGGTTCTATATGGAACCATTTTGATAAAGTTTCTTCTATCGTTACAAGATTGACAAAGTAACCAAAAAAATAACATTTTTGGTGCTTTGTAGAAACCTTTTCAGAAAGGTTCTATGTAGAACCTAGTAAAGAAAACAGTTCAATGATCACTCAAAGAACCCTTTAATCATGCAGAGTGCTCTTTTCATGGTAAAATTGTTCTGCGCATTTATAGAGAATGTGCTGTGGCTGGTTCTATAGAACCATTATGATGATGTAAACCAATAGAAGAACCCTTTTTGGTGCTTTCTAGAACACTTTCCAAAAGGTTTCTGTGTAGAACCATCTACTAAAGTTCTGTTGAAGAACCATCTTTAAGAACATATATAGTTTATTTGCTTCTGCATTTCTTTAAACCCATTAACCTTAATTGTATTAAATCTTGAGTGTTTATCTGTTCTAATGAGGACCCACTGAGAGAGACTGTGTCCCGTCGACACTCTCCAGTGTTTATTATCGATATTTAACCACAGAGAATCAATATATGTATCCATTGATTTGCTGTGATTAGTTATATTATCTAATGACAATCATCTCTAATCTGGTGTGATTTTGAATGTAGATGTGCTCTGAGCGAGTTTGCAGCTCAATGTTAAAACAGGGCCAAACCACCACCTGCCCAACATGGTTTACACCTTTCCTAAGAACAGCCTGGGAGCTCATTGACCCAGAGTATGTCTCTCTCTTTCTCATCTTTTGGTTGCGCTAAAACAGCGGTCAGCAACATGCAGCTCTTTTACTGCCCTGTCGCGGCTCCTCAGCTGAATCAGATCAGTAGGTATTAATAAAATAATCCTCCTCTACAGTAAAATAAAGCTCTGCTGATCCTTCAACACAGTTTAACAGTAAAGGGTCTTAAACGCTGGAGTTAATGTAGAACTGCTGATTCACCCTTTAACCCTGAAGATCAGTGCAGACGGCTGGTCACCATAGCAACACAGACAGCAGTCTCACCCAGCTAGTAGCTACGAAACGGCAAAGAGAGAGATTTAAGATGAACATCGATAATCTGGAGACGGATGGACTGATTAGTGTTTATAGTCACTCCAGCTGATTTCCTGATACGTTTAATCTGCAGCGAGAAACTGAAATGCTAAAAAATTACGAGGCTGAAGTTTCTCTTTCAAATTCTCTTGATCCATCTTAAACAGTGCCACAGTAAAATTTTGGCACCTCAGGTGTCATTTAAGGTGGAACATTCAAGCAAGAAGCTGGTGAATGAAAGTGACTTCAGCCTCATTAAAAAATCAAAAATTTCTATTATTCTATTTTTTAGCATATATTAGCACATCAGCACACACTGAGACACATTTACAGCCAAGATGGTAAAATGGAAATAAAATTGTGGCTCTCAAGGTGGTTTGATTTTTGTTGAAAGGACAAAACGGCTCTTCTTAACATTTGGGTTGCGACTCCTGGGCTAAAAGAACAGCGCGAACAGTGCTATCTTTGAATGTCCAAGCATGTTCAGATGAGTTTATGTAAATGGAAGCAGTTTTATTGGCTTAATCCCATGAATGATGGTGAGAGAATTAGCCTTAAACGGGTTTAACCAGCGAGATCGGCAGTCCGGCGCGTGGAAGGGCGACAGGCTTGACTCTCAGCCAAGGCCAAACAACAGTGTTCCGTGAACAGAGAGAGGCTGAGCTGCTGGGACTGAGCCACGCTCGAGTCTGTCTGATTCATTCCTTCTTTTTTTCCCTCTTTATTTTCCTTCACCTTCTACTACAGTTCACTTCCATGCTTTCATGATTCATCGTTTTTCTCTGCAGCATTGAAAAACCTGTTTTTGACTGACGAAATCTCTGAATAAATCTGTCAAAGGCATTTTTGAACCATTTCTTGACTCCAGTGAACAAAAACCCTTTCACCACCACATAGGTAATCCTCTTTGATTACTAATCTGTAATGGATTAACTAGAGTTAACTAGAATTAACTGGAATTTCCAATGTAGTGTTTCACTAAAGCACTCAAAAGGCATCTCTCCTTTGATAAGACTCCTATGATCTTTCCCTCTGATCACACCAGAGCTCATCGCAAGCAGTCTGGACAAGCAGTTTCAGCTCTGAGCTGTAATATTCCTACCTCTTTAGTCCTGTTCGCACTAATTGACAAACTCCTCTGTCATTACTGACATCACTACTGAAGATATTTACACTATTCAGAAATATTTATTCTACTATCTCTATAAAATGTATTTGGGTTGGTAGAATTCTTTGATGTTGATATAGCACAGATACTGCTTTCTGTACCAATATTTTCACGGAAAAAAAAAACTTTTCAGGCACAAAAAGTGAGCCCACCTCTACGGGATTTGACCTTCTATTGCTCTGTGTCAGTGATACAGTAATTCCTGTACATGGAAAAAGTGTTTCTGAAGAGACCAAGATTATTGATGTAGTGTAAGACGGTCCAGAAAAAAACAACAACTTTAATAAACTGTCATTGTCAGGGTTTCTCTTTAATGATAATGTTCAGCCAGCATCCAATATGCCTCCAATATGAGGCGTTCACACTGAACCATTCATGTATTTGATTGCCCACCGGGTGGCAGAAGTTGATCGATCATAAACCATAGCACTACATGATAATGATGAACCCCTGAAGCATCGTGTCTTCTGTAGATGAACCAATGCATAAAGCTCTTTATTTCTGATGATATATAGTAAGTTGTTTAATGAGAAAGAACAGGTTCTTGTTCAGTTACCTTTTTATTTGGAACCCCTCCAAAACAGCCTCACTACGTCCCAGTCAGCACTACATACCACACAAGTCATAACTCTGATATCATACAGTGTTGCCTCGATTTAATAAGTTTTTCAAAGCAGCGCAAATAAGAAGTGCCTTAAAATAGTGGTTGGTTGGTGTAGTGGGTAACACCTCTGCCTCCTACACTGTAGACTGGGGTTCAGTCCCTCGCCTGGGTAAGCTCCCTACTCTATTCCAATAAGAGTCCTTGGGCAAGACTTCTAACACCACCTTGGCCCTACCCGTGTAAAATGACCAAATTGTAAGTCGCTCTGGAAAAGAGCGTCAGCCAAATGCCATAAATGTAAATGTGCCTCGTTTTAATATATTAAAGTTTCCATTTTCAGTGTTCAACTTTTATAATGTTGGGTGTCCCTCACAAACTAGCCTACTGGTCACAGAGTGACCTAAATACAACTTCCTAAAGTTTGAGAAAAAGACAAGAATTCCTAAAATCAAGGTAAAACGGAAGACACCGTCAGTTTCTTACCAGCAGCAAGCTTTAGAGCTGCTCTATGAAAGAAGAAAGCAGTAGCCATATAGCAGGTATAGCAGACGTCTCGTCCAGCTTACAATGTTTACCTCATTACTTCTTTAACCCAAGAGCGAAGCTACATCTGCATGTGTCCGCATGACGCCCATGTGTGTTTTCGATGCTCCATCATCTGTGTGTGTGAAATTCATGTACAAGTGGAGTTAATGTATAACTGCTAATACCGATGTAGAAGCATTGCTCTTGGATTAAAGAATGAGGTAAACATTGTAAAGATGACTGGACTTCTAGTCACTCAAGCCGGTTCCTGATACGTTTAATCTGCATCGAGAAACCGACAAACACAAGTCATGAAGCTGAAGTCAGATACTCATTTGAATTCTCCCGTTCCACCTTGAATAGTGCCGCAGTGCAATGGTCACCTCAGGAGCCATTTAAGGTGGAACGGGAAAATTTGAGCAAGAAGCTAGTGAATGAGAAGCGACTTCAGCCTCTTAAAAAATCCAAGTTTCCTGCCAGTGTGCCTCACTAACTAGCAGGCTCCTCGCAAAACAATGATGCAATCAGATATGAGGCGATATAAAATTATGTAATGTTATTTGCTTGTTGGTGTACTAATTTGACGGGTTAATTAGTGCAGTTTATGTGGATTGAGACACAGCCACAGCCTGCAATTGAACACCCTGACCCGCCTAGTGGGTCACCAAATATGTTAACGTCCAGTTGACTGTGTGATGGGAGATAAGTGCAGACACAATCAAGTGCTGAAGTCCATATACACACACATGCCAAAAGTCATAGGACAGGAACTGGTGTTGTGTAAGACCCGCTCTAGGCCGGTGAAAATGCGGCAACTCAAGGTGGCATCAGTTCCAAAAGTGGACAGAAGACGTCTGGAGGGATGTTGAGCTGCCCACAGCGATGTGGTGTTTGCAGGTGCAGGATCTCCGATGCGAGTGGACCTCTCCACCACATCCCATACATGCTTGATTGGGGCAAACGTGAGACTGTGGATCAGGGAATGTTAAATGCCTGCACAACTTCGGAAATGGAAAGTCCCACTACCCAAGCTCTTGTTTAGCTTTGTTGTTTTTTTACACTATGTTTGTGTTTGTCTTGCTTAGATTGCACTTTGTTGAAGTGCTAGTACATATTTTTAATGCACCAAAGCTTTGGAGAACATTGATTCATCTCCACTGTGTACTGTCACTGTATATAACGAGAGATGACCATACAATTGAACTTCAACAGGTCCTGAACTTCATTCAACTTCAACAGGTCCTAATTTAGAGAAATTAGTGTGCAGAAGAAGAGATGAAACTTCATTACAATGGACATTGGAGTCGTTGAACGAGAGACAAAAATAGGAGTCTTCTGTGCTTCTGAATGATTTATTAAAAGTGGACAGTGACGACTCAAGTAAAGATCAGCAGGCAAGAGATTAAGAACAGTGAACATGCAATAATCAAGGTGATAATTCCAATTAACAGAGATACGAATTCTAAAAGTTGATTCTGCATATCAAAGAGTAAACAAGCATACACTTCGGTATAGGAGGACATTATGATGCCCTAGTAATGCACTCAATGAGCCAGCAGTTGGAAATGAATTGGCTGCTTATTACTACATTATGAAGCAGTGACTAGAGGAAGTGTCCCGAAACACTTATTGCTATGCAATATTTAGTTCTGAGGCCACAGTCTAATAGATGATTCCACTGAGCAATGGAACGTAGCAAATCGCTGCTCTCGGAACAAAACCTTGCATCTCCGTTTTTCAGTTTTTGACTTTATTTGAAAATGTCTGCTGTCCTTTACATTGTGTGTAAATTTCATGATGAATGGACCAAAAGAAACAGTCCAAAATTGCAATGGACGGCCCACTCGGAGAGAAATTCAAACCAAGTGGGTCACCAACATAAGCTCAAAAGAGAACCCTAATGCAGAACTAATTAAAAGAAGGAATAGAGCTAAGGATGGTTAACAAGCTCATCCGAGGTGGAGCTCGAACTTGCTCACTCTTGGTGGAAGGTGCATGTGCTACCATGGCAAAGGAGCCCGTAAATGGGTGAAAACTTTGAATTCCCGCCTAAACACTGCTGCAGGAGGGAGAACAAAGGACTGGCAAGGAAAACAAATGCCAACCGAAGGCTCCTTAACCAAAAGATTTCTTTAATCTCATGCCCAACAAACGAGAACAGAACAGTTGCAACTCGAGAAGAGACAGGATAGACCTCAAGAGGCTAGAGAGTCAAATGAGACGTGAGAGAAAAACCCTCTTGTCTCTACCCAAGTTCTTTAAGAACTTCAGACAAAGACTGAGTTAGGCTAAAACTGTGTCTCGCTCTTAAATAGGCCGTCCTGCAGGTGTACTGGACCTCCCCTGATTAAGAGCAGCCCTGCGCTGCCCTCTGGTGGCTGGCGCAGGTCGATCTCCAATCCTGGCCCTTATAAAAATGGCTTGGAAAAATTCTGCTCCCATTGACTTACATTAAAAGTAAACTAGGTTTCATTAGTAAACTAAGTTACCATTTTGGAGATACGAGGTTTTGTGCCATCAACAGCGAAAGGCTGATTTTACTATGTTTCTATTGTGCTTACAGAAAAATGTATCAAACTAGAATTAGCTGGAAATGAACAGAATGGGGTGTGAACTGCTTTAGAGACTGACTGAGCAAGATGGCATTCAGGGAAACACTGACAGATTGAAAAAGCAGAGCTGAACCAGAGATTGTTACATTTTTATAGCTCTGCCTGTGACGGCACAGTTGAAGTGCTTTTATATTGGACGTTCGCTGGAAATCCGGCTTTCTCTCCTCGATTTCGCATGTTCAAAACATCCAAAAATGATCAAACGTACATTTTCTCACGCCTCAGAAGTAAATTTTAAGATATTTTTGGATGTTCATCTCAAGAAAAAGCTGAAAAGCCAGAGAATGTCCAATATAAAGCAACTTTACAGCATCATCTGTAAGGCAGAAGGGAATTATTGTTTCGGCAGAAGGAATTGCTGATTAGGGCACATTTGAAATATATTCAGTGCTTCTTTGCCTTTTCCATTTTACATTTATTTTGCAGAACTGTTGATTAAAGTCAACAGAACACTCAAGGTCATGTGTTGTCATGAATAACTGTGGCCATATCATATCCTGATATTATTAGCTATTGCTCAAGTTGTTCTCACCACCAACGTTGTCTTAAGCCTTGGAATCACTACTCAACTTTTAAAGTCCTAACAGATTATAAAAGACTGGGCGTCTTACAATATTTCACTGTTTTTCGGAGATTTTTTTGGGCAACTGAAATTTTGGGGATCCCCAGTAAACAATTAGGGATACACACTACTCAGCTTTTCAGCTGTTGATGAACTGAACGGAGCTCACTGAGCTCTCGCGAACTCCCATGAACTCTCGCATTCTCACATTACTAGGAGACGCAAATAAACAAACGTGTAGCGGCTGCTGCTGTTTACTCTGCCGTTTGCGCCGATACAGTAAAGAAGCGGCAGGTAAACATGTTTAAGACGCTCATGGATTTAAAAATGTGATCCGTTGGTATTTTTAGAGTTTTGAATGCACATAAACTCAATTGTGTCTTAAACTCGGCTCATTAAGAAGCTTCGCTCCACACGTGAGTTTCATTGGCTGTTGCAGGAATCCAGATTGAGTCGTTGATCAGTTTACATTAGATTTCGCTCAGAGTTGAAAACATCAAACCCGTCTGATAAACTCCGACTGGTCTGAAAAGAGATCGAGAGGCTGTAAATCTGAGTCTGCGCCCCTCAAACACGACTAGACTCAACTCCCTCACCAACTATCGACTCTGACTGAAAAAATCAAAAATCTGCAGACTAGCGCCGACCAGCTCAGACTCAGTCTCAGCCAGACTGGGAATCAGGGCTAAAATCAGGGTAAAAGTCATGTAGCGTAACCCCAGCTTTAATCTCAGGGTGAAGAGGGCTTATCCTCAGTCAGACTTAATATTTAAAGTTAATCAGTAGTTATTTTCTTGATATATTTGTTACCAGCTATGAAAAGGATTTACAAGGGCAGAATAATGGTCCCCTAACATGATGTGCAAAAGACTATGATGTAAAATACACAAATAGCAGTTTTCTGGAAAATTCACACTAGTTATTGCTTTATAAAGGATTCTGGTGATGTTACAGCCATCCGTGGACAGGAGTTCAAGATGGCACAATTGGCCTCCATCTCTGGGTGGGTAGGATGCCCTCCCTTCTCACCCCAACACAGCGCAATGCTAGTCAGCATAGATGTCTGTTAGCTGACGTAACAGATCTGGTGGTTAGTGTTCTCCTCTGAGCGTGTTCAGCTGTCCAGTGATGACTGGAGACGACTAAATTCAGGAGAAAATTGGGGAAAAATCCAAAAAATATATATACACTCGCTGACCACTTTATTAGGTACAGTTCAGTTGCTTGTTAACACAAATAGCTAATCAGCCAATCACACGGCTGCAACTCACTGCATTCAGGCATGTAGAGGTGGTCAAGACAACTGAAGTGCAGACCGAGCATCAGAACGGGGAAGAAAGGGGATTTAAGGGACTTTGAACGTGGCGTGGTTGTTGGTGCCAGACTTGTAGAGTCAGGTTGTAAAGTGGCCGGTGAGTGTATGTAATAATAATGGACTAATGAGCAGCCAACTACTGGCTTTTTAAGGCTTAATAAGTGCATGTAAACAGTGAAAGAGAGTGACGGCAGTTTTGCACCACATCAAACGTGATTATTTTTATAGAAGGAATAATTATAATTACAGAAAGAACCAACAAGTAATATTACTGTAATACAGCGTAACTACTGATAATCACAGTAAGACTAGCTCTACCAATGGTATCACGAAGAGATGTGCATTAGCATATACATCACTCTGCTTGGGTGATTTGGTTGCTGTTGTACTCCCCGCTGAACACTTTAATTTCCCTCAGCTGATTTTTCACTCTGGTGTATTCTTTCTGCCACTCCTCCTCTGACAGGGAGGACGGGTCGAACTCCAGGAAGCGGTAGGCATCCCTGGACTGCGCTCTGAATATCTGAACACCTTTACAACAGGAGCTGCCAAAACGTTCCCAAATCTGTGAAATTTGTGAAACAGATGACGGTGAGACTTCTTTAATAAAATAATAATAACATGAAAACTTCAGAGCATACTGACATCAGTTACCTCCAAGGCTTTTTCTATTGTCGCCAAAAAACCTTCTTTTAGGTCAGGCTCAACAAAATCTTCATCAACAAAGGTCTTGTCTTTGATTATGCCCAAGCTCTTGTGCATCTTTTCCCAAAATTTCCCAAGCTTATTAAAAATTTGCTGGATAATAGACAGATTGTGCTGAACGTTTCCGAGGTGGATTTGATCCGGGATAGAACCTAGATTAAAAAAACAGATGGAAAGCACACTGAGTTCTCACATCCTCGATCAACCAAATTAATTTATTTGTTATTTGTTTTCTTGCCAATCATTTTCTCACTGTAGTCAAAAAGCAAACCACTTTTCCACCAAAAAGGCTCCAGCATCTTGCCAGAGCGGCTTGGTGTGAAATGTCTTTACAGTGGTGGTGATGGGAACCAGGGGTCGCCATGACTACAGCACAGATATAGTCATTTTGTTTACCATCCAGAAACACCAGAGAACCTACACGAGTCTTCTGAGTTTATCCCAGGGTTTCATTCTTGTGATGTTTCTAATGTGGCCTCCATATTTGGGACAGAATTTTGGGCTTCGTTGCTCCACACGAACGTCAATATAATAGTCTGAGATCTTCATACAATCTCCCCTGCACTCCTGGTTCCACTGAAACTGGCAGAAAGCGACCAAATCTGTTTTCCTGACATTTATATTTATCCCATACTCGCCCCTCCCCCTGTTCTGAGAGTCTCTTACAGCATTTAAAAACACAGAAGCCCACCGGCTCTTCACGTCAGGGTGGGTAAAAAATCCTATGGTTCTGCATAAAGAGGAGATAAACTCTGTGATAATAAGAAGGAAATGACTTGATCTGACCAGCCGAGAGATAAGCAGTTGTCCCCCTAACGGAGCTGCAGACCACCGGTATAACTTTACTCTCTGTTTCTGATGTAAATGACGTTTGAATGGAGGAACATAAACGTTAAATATCAGACTGAATGTCGTGGGGCGGAAAACGACGTTGTGTGTCGACAGACGTGATTCTGTGAGTTTTCTGGTGCAGTTAGTTCAGAGCTCAGCTCCAGTCCTGAAACCCCTGCCCTGGATAACTGAGTTTCCTGGTTAAACTTCCTGATAGAATCAACTGATTTATCCCTTCTGGAGCTGAACGAGGCGTGAACAGCAGAGAAACACTGAACTACACAGTGCGGCGGCTCCCAACCTGGAGTGAAAACACTGAATTAAAGGCCTGTGTGTCTCTCGTCGCGTCTTGCAGGTGAATCGTTCACAAAGCACAGCAGATCGAAGGCATCGTGCAGCGCAGCCGCTCCCTGATTCAGCCCTCACAATGACAGCGACTGTACAGTGTGACGTCATGTGAAACGTGAGACTATATGGAACGTTGGTGATGGTAAATACGGGAAAATCTGAAAAAATACATTTTCTACTTTACCTCACAGCACTCTGCATGTATCCCTCCACCATCAACATACGTTTTAAGCCAGAACCTGAAACCTATCATAAAACAAGATCTCATACATCACACAGTGTAACCATTTCAATTCTCTGTGAGGGAGCTTTTAGAGGTGGACATCTGGTTCCTATCACCACCACAGTGAACAACCGCAAGTTTCTCTAGAACAGAGAATTTCACACCAATGAATCTTAACCACTTAATTATGCAAAACCTGTTAAAAAAGAGCTTTTAAGAGCTGTCCTGGCCTGTGAGAGTTCCCTAGTCCAGTAACAGAAGTTGAAATACAAGGCATTAAAGATACATAGCGCTTCACTAAGGGTGGTTCTTCAAGGGTTCCTTTTGAAAATGCTTCTGTATAGTATCCAAAGGGATTCATCTATTGTTATGAACTTGAATAGAATAACTCTTTTGGGTGTTTTGTAGAACCCTTTTTTATATAGAACCATCTACAGCACATTCTCCATTGGTCTAAAGAAGGCCTTCATAATTAAAGAACCCTTTGATCATGCAAAGGGTACTTTCAGTGCTCATGGATCTATATAGAACCATTTTATTTACAAAAGACAAAGGAGAATGTTGGATTAACCACTTGATGAATAACTAGTAAGTTATATGAGTGGGTCATTGGTTCTTGACCTGCAAGTTGCAGACAAGCAAGTTTAAGGCCTTTTTTTGAAGTAAAACCTGCAGAATGGTCTAAGATTTTTGGACCAGAACCTCATCGATGGAAAAGTGGCTTGTGTGATGCTGTTAGCACAAAGATCAGCAGATAAAGACACCAACCTTGGTCAATCTTCTGTTTGGCCAGCTTCATTTGCCAATCCATTATCTGGACCTGTACGTCCCATTGCTTCTGACTCAGCGTGGCCTTTTCAGAAGCGAGGCGGATGACTTCAGATCGGAGAGTGTTGATCTTCTCAACAGCAGCAAGAGAAGTTATCAAATCACTACTGCACTCAATAGTGACTCCAGTGAACGGCACGGAAGCAGATAGCTGTTCAAAGCGCTTGTTTGCTTGTGTACTCAAGCTTACAGAATGCTTGACAAGATTTTGCAGCTCGAGATTTTTGTCACCAATCGATTTCTCTGCCTCTGTCAGCTTTTCATTGGTTTCATCCAGCATCTCTTCAAGGGTCTTTAGCGTTTTCGTTATTTCTTCATTTTCCTGGAGCAGCTGAGTGGACTTTTTTTCCATCTCTGTCTTTTCAGCTTTGATGTCAAGGGTGCTTAGGGCCACGTTTTTGTTGAGTAGATCGTATCTGAACATTAAATGGTACAATTTAGCAGACAAAATCATTACAGTCAGCAGCCACCAGGTACAGTTGCATGCAAACGTTTGGGCGCCCCATCAACAAAGCATGGAATTTTACCAGTGGCGCCAAAACATTGGCAGACAGGTGTACATCCTCAGTGAATCTATTACGAGAAGAATGCAGCTTCTGCATATGGCTCTGTCATAAAGAGGACAGTACATGACTGAGGTGTCCTTGAGCAAAACACCTAACCCCCAACTGCTTCCCGGGTGCTGTGGATTGGGCTGCCCACCGCTCCGGGCAAGTGTGCTCACTGCCCCCTAGTGTGTGTGTCTTCACTAGTGTGTATGTGGTGTTTCACTGCATGGATGGGTTAAATGCGGCGGTGAAATTTACCCATTGTAGGACTAATAAGGGTCACAATCTTAATCTTAACTTAATCTTAAATCACAAAGTTGCCATACAACTTTTCAGCCATGCTGACGTTTCAGCCTGTTACATCTGTGAGCTAATGGCAGGCCTGCTATGCCTTAGACGGTGTTGCCAAGCTTGCCATTGTCTCCTACTCCTGAGCTCCACTTTTGTGGGGTTTATACATTTTTAAAACCCTAATAAGTCTACATACCCACCCACGTAAATTTCTCATGATTTTTGTTCATCAAGGTACAAACAGTGTAAAGGTTCCCTCAAAGGTTCTACAGTGGTTCTAAGGTCTGATTGTGAAGCTTAAATCAGTTTCTCCAGGTGAAAAGTTGGTATTTGTTCCTTTTCATAACCGAATGTTTTAAAACAGAGCAGTAGAATAAAAGTCTGGAGGCGAGGCGGGGTGAGTGGAGTCAGTCCAGCTTAGAACAGATCATCTCAGTGGATTATGGTTCAGTTATGTTCCCTGACTGAAGGTACTGAGATGGAGCCTTGAGGGAACCACCCCAGTCACAAGAGGGGAGCTGAGCCAGTGACAGTTTAGTAGCTTTATTTCTGAGAGTGTGGTTGTCCCCAGATGTTCTCATTACACAGTGGTATAATTCTTGACTCAGCTCTACAATCAGAGGAGCAAGAGTCATGCATACCTCATGCCGATCTTTGACGTTACCTTTCTATTATCTGGTTCACATCTTGAATAATTTCCTCGATCCAAGTTCTTGCCTTCTCCAGGTAATTCTTAGCCAGCGCCGGTTTATTTTTTTCAACAGCAAGCTTCAGCATTGGAAACAGGGCCGAAACTAAGTTCTGACTGGTGCCCGAACACTGTCATGGAAGGAGGAAAGTGAATTATGTGTACTTTACATTTTAAAATGCAACATTTTTCTGTGCGTGTTAGTGGGTTGGGGTGGAGGGGGTATTGTCCGTCCCAATTTTTCAAATTACATTGTCATCCCACCTGCTCTAGTGTTGTAGAGTTTGTGGGGGAGTTTGAAAGCTTTGCAAGTCTGCTCTCACCGTCCTTCTACCTTAAATACAACTACAGGACTACTGACTATGTTTCCCTTGTTGCCCCCAAGGTGACCTAGCTGTTTAACTATAGTTAGATTCCTAACATCCATGGTCAAAATTGTTGCATTGCTGTTGATGCTTGGATTGAGACCCGTGCTCCTCTGACCCACACACATTGGCACCCTCGCTCACATCCACACCCACACGTTTTAGAAACCAAAGCAAAAAACAAAAATTGATTTGAAATGCATTTCTGATAGCCTAACTACTCAGATTTGATGATACCTTCAGTAGGACAGCCTCGGAAGATCCAAAGAGAAGCTGGGTTTCCAGCGCTCGCATCCGGAGCAGCCGCTCACAGTTGGAGAATTTACCCAAACACAGGTAGGAGAGGTGGTACAGCAGGGAGACCTTCTGAGAACACGGGAGAAGCTCCTCAATGAACACTGGACTCCATACTTCGTTGGTAGACACAAGTTCTGAGATTTCCACAAACAACAACAACAAAAAAGAAAGCATGTTAATGAAATGATGGAAAGAGTGGTCAGCAGTGTAACAGCGGCACTGGGGGGGGGGGGGGGGGGGGGGTTTGTTCTTGTGGATGATGTTATTTTCAAAAAATGGGCAAAAACATGTCATTTCACTGGTCTTCAGACTTTGGCATATGACTTTATGTAAATTAGCCATCCAGAATAAAAAATATCGCTGCTGTCGGAACAAAACCTTGTATCTCCATTTTTGTCATTTTCCAATTTTTGACATAATTTGAAAATGCCTGTTGCCCTTTACATTATTTGTAAATTTCATGATGAATGGACCAAAGGAAACGACCCAAAATGACCTTGAAAGACGTCTGGTTCCATTGACTTACATTAAAAGTAAAGAATGTTTTTTATTCTCCTGTAAAGAAGTGATTTCGGAGATACATTGTTGAGGTTTTGTCCCAACAGTAGTGATTTATTATCATTCTCCAAGAAAATCAGCACATTTTAGTAAATCATTATTTGAAATGTAGTCTCGGTTTGGTTTCGACAGACGTGAGATGCACGTCTGCTGCAGCTGCTGTGACTGAAACGTCAACCACAATGGAAGCTTGTCTGTTCCATAAGACGGACGACTAAAATCACTTCATGTTACTGTTTTTAAGGGTCATTTTGGGAACCAGTTCAGAAATATCGACTATTTTGCTGTTGTTGGAGCAAAACCTCTTATCTCCAATTTTGTTATTTTACATATTTTGGCATCATTTGAAATTGGAAGCTGCTCTTTATGTTGTGCCAAAATTTCTTCATCAGCGGACCAATAGAAATGCTCCAAAATTACTTCTACACTGTTCTACACTGACTTCGGTTAAAAGTTAAGAATGTTTTTCCTCATGTACAGTTACCTTTGTGGAGATCTGACAGCAACAATTTGGTACCTTTATATTTATTTTCACACTTCTAATAAGTATTTCTGAAAGTCCTTAGTTCGTCCAGCAATACAGGAACTTTCAATATAGGAACTACAGCTTTATTAAGCAGAACAGAAGCCGAACCCTCCTAATAGAATGAAATAAACCCAAAAAAGAGAATGTTTACAAGTTTAACTGAGCTTTAAATGAATTCCTTTTCACTACAACTTGAATATAAGGAAGATTTAGAAAGTACAAATTGCTGTAGTTTTACTTGCCTTTGCTCTGAGCCATTGTAAGTCAGAACGGGGAGGTGTTCCGTCCTGAAAATCAGACGACATTTCGTAGACGGGAGATTTTGGAAGTGTTTAGCAGTTACATATGAGAGAAAGGTGATTAGATCAAGTAAAAACCGAGAGAAACTTACTTGCAGAGCTTGGTGCTTCTTCGTGATGTGCAGCACTTTGTGCTCACTGCTGAGATTTTATACCCTGAACCTCCACTTCACTGGAAAGATGTGCAGCAGCAGAGCCACTACACCACTTCCCTCTCCCAGCTCAAACTGCTGACTGGAGTTACTTGGGAAAGCTCAAACTGAAATTCCAAGTTACAAATAACACATTGTTTATGACTTTTGAAATAAACAGAATCCTGTTGAGCTCCTAGTCAGCTTTGTCACTGTGATCATCAGCAGGTCAACAAACCCACAGAGGGCGAAGGCTTAGCAGAGAAATAAAGCACATATAATGCTATGAGTAGGGCATTAGGTGCCTAAAGACCCTCATCTCCCACCACCAACCCTCCAAGGAACATGTTTTAAAGGAATTGTACATGGAATATATTCAGAATTTATGGGATATTGATAGAGAATCGGAGTGTGTGCCAAAAATAAATGAAATTAACTTGTTTCTACAGTTTCTCATTAGACTGAATGAATAACCGACTCTAAATGTAGGTATTGTGATATAAACCGAGTCCGTTCTACAGTTTCTCATTAGGCTGAATGAATAACCGACTCTAAATGTAGGTATTGTGATATAAACCGAGTCCGTTCTACAGTTTCTCATTAGACTGAATGAATAACCGACTCTAAATGTAGGTATTGTGATATAAACCGAGTCCGTTCTACAGTTTCTCATTAGGCTGAATGAATAACCGACTCTAAATGTAGGTATTGTGATATAAACCGAGTCCGTTCTACAGTTTCTCATTAGACTGAATGAATAACCGGCTCTAAATGTAGGTATTGTGATATAAACCGAGTCCGTTCTACAGGTTCTCATTAGGCTGAATGAATAACCGGCTCTAAATGTAGGTATTGTGATATAAACCGAGTCCGTTCTACAGTTTCTCGTTAGACTGAATGAATAACCGACTCTAAATGTAGGTATTGTGATATAAACCGAGTCCGTTCTACAGTTTCTCATTAGACTGAATGAATAACCGACTCTAAATGTAGGTATTGTGATATAAACCGAGTCCGTTCTACAGTTTCTCATTAGGCTGAATGAATAACCGACTCTAAATGTAGGTATTGTGATATAAACCGAGTCCGTTCTACAGTTTCTCATTAGACTGAATGAATAACCGACTCTAAATGTAGGTATTGTGATATAAACCGAGTCCGTTCTACAGTTTCTCATTAGGCTGAATGAATAACCGACTCTAAATGTAGGTATTGTGATATAAACCGAGTCCGTTCTACAGTTTCTCATTAGACTGAATGAATAACCGGCTCTAAATGTAGGTATTGTGATATAAACCGAGTCTGTTCTACAGTTTCTCATTAGGCTGAATGAATAACCGGCTCTAAATGTAGGTATTGTGATATAAACCGAGTCCGTTCTACAGTTTCTCATTAGACTGAATGAATAACCGACTCTAAATGTAGGTATTGTGATATAAACCGAGTCCGTTCTACAGTTTCTCGTTAGGCTGAATGAATAACCGGCTCTAAATGTAGGTATTGTGATATAAACCGAGTCCGTTCTACAGTTTCTCGTTAGGCTGAATGAATAACCGACTCTAAATGTAGGTATTGTGATATAAACCGAGTCCGTTCTACAGTTTCTCGTTAGGCTGAATGAATAACCGACTCTAAATGTAGGTATTGTGATATAAACCGAGTCCGTTCTACAGTTTCTCATTAGACTGAATGAATAACTGGCTCTAAATGTAGGTATTGTGATATAAACCGAGTCCGTTCTACAGTTTCTCGTTAGGCTGAATGAATAACCGACTCTAAATGTAGGTATTGTGATATAAACCGAGTCCGTTCTACAGTTTCTCATTAGACTGAATGAATAACCGACTCTAAATGTAGGTATTGTGATATAAACCGAGTCCGTTCTACAGTTTCTCATTAGACTGAATGAATAACCGACTCTAAATGTAGGTATTGTGATAGAAACCGAGTCCGTTCTACAGTTTCTCATTAGACTGAATGAATAACCGACTCTAAATGTAGGTATTGTGATAGAAACCGAGTCCGTTCTACAGTTTCTCATTAGACTGAATGAATAACCGACTCTAAATGTAGGTATTGTGATAGAAACCGAGTCCGTTCTACAGTTTCTCGTTAGACTGAATGAATAACCGACTCTAAATGTAGGTATTGTGATATAAACCAAGTCTGTTCTACAGTTTCTCGTTAGGCTGAATGAATAACTGACTCTAAATGTAGGTATTGTGATAGAAACCGAGTCCGTTCTACAGTTTCTCGTTAGGCTGAATGAATAACCGACTCTAAATGTAGGTATTGTGATATAAACCGAGTCCGTTCTACAGTTTCTCGTTAGGCTGAATGAATAACCGACTCTAAATGTAGGTATTGTGATATAAACCGAGTCCGTTCTACAGTTTCTCATTAGACTGAATGAATAACTGGCTCTAAATGTAGGTATTGTGATATAAACCGAGTCCGTTCTACAGTTTCTCATTAGACTGAATGAATAACCGACTCTAAATGTAGGTATTGTGATATAAACCGAGTCTGTTCTACAGTTTCTCATTAGGCTGAATGAATAACCGACTCTAAATGTAGGTATTGTGATATAAACCGAGTCCGTTCTACAGTTTCTCATTAGACTGAATGAATAACCGACTCTAAATGTAGGTATTGTGATATAAACCGAGTCTGTTCTACAGTTTCTCATTAGACTGAATGAATAACCGACTCTAAATGTAGGTATTGTGATATAAACCGAGTCTGTTCTACAGTTTCTCATTAGCCTGAATGAATAACCGACTCTAAATGTAGGTAATTAATGCAATAAAATGCAGAAGCTTGAGCTTCAAGATCTTCTATCAGAACTCACAAAACTTGACAAGCTTTATGCTACAAACCCAACCCCAGTTCTACAGAAACGTTGTTTGGATCTTCAGACTAAATTTGATTTGATCTCGACATCCAGTGCGGAGCGGCTTCTTTTACATTCACATAGTAATTATTATGAACATGGGGAAAAAGCATCTAGGATGTTGGCTCACCAGTTGAAGAGACGGGCGGCATCTCGTCTGATTTCCTGTATTAAAGACCAGAATGATGAGCAATGTTCAGACTCATGCTCCATCAACAGATCTTTCAAATGGTTTTATTCTGACCTTTACAGATCACAGGCTATATCTGATGTTGAGATTTATATTTTTTTAGACAAATTGGTTTTCCCTGTTGTGAACTCATTTGCTGATCAGCTTGACCTACCACTGACCCAAAAAGACATTGAAATTTCTATTAAGAGCATGCAAAACAACAAAGCACCTGGCCCAGATGGGTTTCCCATCGAATTTTACAAGACGTTTGCTGTGAAATTAGTACTGCTTTTATTAGCAGTTTTCAACGAGTCTCTATCTTCTGGCACCTTACCACAAACTATGACTCAAGCGTCCATCTCGCTACTCTTGAAAAAAGAGAAGGACCCCACCCAGTGTGGGTCATATAGACCTATATCTCTTTTAAATGCAGATGTAAAAATTTTGTCCAAAGCCCTGACGCTGAGATTGGTGCAGGTACTCCCTAATATTATATCATGTGATCAAAATGGCTTTATCAAGGGACGCCAGCTCTATTTCAATATCCAGACACTCTTAAATGCCATTTTCATGGATCACTCAACTAACTCTGCTGAATTGATCATTTCTCTTGACGCAGAAAAAGCATTCGATCGTGTTGAATGGAACTATTTGTTTGCTGTTCTACAGCGATTTGGATTCAGAGAGAAATTCATTTCCTGGATAAGACTGCTATATACTGCCCCTCAAGCGAGTGTACACACTAATGAACTTCATGCAGAATATTTTCCATTGACATGGGGCACTAGACAGGGATGCCCCCTCTCGCCATTACTTTTTGCCCTAGCCATCGAACCTCTGTCAATTGCTTTAAAATCTCTCTCATCTTTTAGAGGTATTGTCCACACTGGAATCGAGTTAAAACTATCATTATACGCTGATGATTTACTGCTGTATGTGACTGACCCTGTTACTTCCCTGAAACCTATAATGTCCATTTTGAATGAATTCAGTTCCATCTCAGGGTACAAGGTGAACCTACAGAAGAGCGAATGTTATCCAGTCAATACATTGGCATTATCACTGGGTCAATCCAACATACACTTCAAATCTGTCCCAGCAGGTTTTAAGTATTTGGGAATACAAATTTCAGGCACTCTACCCTCCCTCTTCCACAGCAATTTCATTCCATTACTGAACAAGGTCAAATTGGATCTACAGAGGTGGAAATCCTTATTAGGTAGAATTAACACTATAAAGATGAATGTAGTGCCTAAATTTTTATTTATGTTTCAATCTATTCCACTTTATTTACCTAAATCCTTTTTTAAAGAGCTAGATCAGCTCTTACTACTTTAATCTTTCTTTCTCTCCTCCCCACTTGCACTACTTACCGCGCCTCTTCCACTTAAAGCCTCAACGTTATCCAAAAACCCATTAGTACTATCCACAATTCGTATCTGGTCTCAGTTCAGACAGCACTTTAAGATTACCGCTCCCTCCATGTTGATGCCCATTCTGAACAATCACCTATTTATTTCATCATCACGGGATGTTGCTTTCACTACTTGGCATGACGGGGTAGAAAATCCTTTAGTGTCCTCTTCAAGAATGGCGTTTTCAGAACTTTTGCAGATATATCTGCAGAGTTCAGCCTGCCCTCTTCACATCAGTACAGGTACTTTCAAATCAGACATTGTGCTCGTTCCCTCCTCCCAGATGTTTTGAATCCTCCCACACAGCAAACATGAGATGATCTGTTGTCTCTGAACCCTTTTTTGAAATCCTTTATCCAGGGTGTATTTACGTCTTATGGACTGGGAGAATTCACCCACAAATAAATCTAAAACTGCCTGGGAGGGTGAATTAGGCCTCTCTATCTCAGATCTCTGGTGGAATAGGGCAAGTTGTGCGGGGCGCACTTGTACGCCCTGCGCAAGACTTCAGTTAATCCAATTCAAAGTTTTACACAGAATTCACTGATCCAAATCACAATTGTCTAAATTTTATCCCAACACAATTAGCGATCAGTGTGACAGGTGTTTGATGTCTCCTTGTTTTTCTACTGTCCCACTTTGCAGAGGTTTTGGTTGAACTACTTTGATACAATGTCAAAAGCTCTCGGTGTTGGGTTAGATGTCTGCCCTTTGCTGGCAATCTTAGGCCTTCCTGCCCAATCATCCACCTTCACCTGAGGTCAGATAGAGATTCTAGCTTTCACATCCTTGATGGCAAGACGTCGCATTTTGCCTTTGCCTTCTATTAAATTATGGTTACAAGATGTGATGTATTCTCTCAAATTGGAGAAAATTGCTTATACTCTGAAAGGTAATACTGACTCCTTCTTTTCCAAGTGGAATTCTTTCATGTCGTATATTGATTCGCTATCAATGCTGCCCACTAACTGATTATAAATACAATAAATAAAATTAGTTAGGTTTATTTTATTATTATTATCATTTTTGTTTATTTATGTTTATTTTATACTAAGCCGCTTCTCCGGGTGACCAGGGTCCTCTCTGTGTGGAGTTTGCATGTTCTCCCCGTGTCTGCGTGGGTTTCCTCCGGGTTCTCCGGTTTCCTCCCACAGTCCAAAGACGTGCAGTCAGGCCAAATGGACACGCTAAATTGCCCCTAGGTGTGAGTGACTGTCTGTGTCTGTCTGTCTGCCCTGCGATGGACTGGCGACCTGTCCAGGGTGTATCCTGCCTTCCGCCCGAAGACTGCTGGGATAGGCTCCAGCAGCCCCCCGCGACCCTGACGGAGAAGCGGCTTAGAAAAACAGATGGATGGATGGTGTCATTATGGTTTGTTTGTCTGTCCCTATGTATAAATGTTGATGTAGAGACGTATTTGTCTTTGTATTGTCTTTTGGTCATGTCTGGTGCGTTTGTCTTGGCGTCTTTGTACGGGTGGGTGCTAATGTATATGTTTTGTTTGACACAAGCAGATATTTGTAAATGCACAATGGGGATTGTGTGGGCTTTTTGGTTTGTTCCCTTGTATTTTTGCATTTGGTTTGTTGACTTGGGAGAAAACAACAAAAACTGAAGCAAGGACTGGAATATGTTATCAATGTCAACATCTTATTTGTGACACTGGTGAGCCACAAGAAATTATCCGACTACGCCACCTGGGAAATTAGAGTCCCAGGAACTCTTGTTAATAAAAAAAAACACCAGCTTTGTATCAGGTTCTTTTGGTAACCGGGGGTGAGCAACAATGAGTAACCACAACTTTCCCAATCAACACAATTTATTCAACTTCCATTTGACAACAACAAATCAGGGTTAAACAAAAGCAGATCGGCATAAGGAGCAAAAGAGAAAAAAGAAAAAAAAAAACAAACACTTTATTCCTGGACCGTATTACTAAAACTAAGCTGCAGCTCCACTCTAAAATCCCACCCAATTTACATACTACACAAAAGCCACTTAACCCCACCAAGATACCTAAACACAGCAACAAAACCAAACCAAACTATACTGTTTGTAGTACAGTATAGTAGTATTGGAAGGCTACATATATAATACTCCAGATATTGTTATCTGAATACATAATAGTTATTCCTTAAACTGTCTCGTTTGTTACTCACTGATGGCCGGCACATCACTACTTTTTCATATGTTCATGTTCTTCAGCTGTCACAGAGCCATACTCTTACATCCATGCCTCATTGGAGAGAGCGGAGGGGTCAGTCTCCAGGAATTTGTAAGCACCTTTAGTCTGCTCCCTGAATGTTTGAGTAGCTTCACCACAGAACACGCTAAAACTTTTCCAAACCTGTTTAAAAAAGAAGAAGAAAAATGATTTCCAAAACGTGGGCTACTGTTGGCCCTTACTGGTCCTCTACTACAGTTCTGGGCATCGGTTTATGATTACATTCACATCTTTTACATTAACATCACAGTTATCACAGTTAGTAACATCACCAGTGGTTGGATATCGGACTGTTCTGTTATTGTTGTGGAAAAATCAAGGCGTAGCTTCTTTTTACAGTTTCACAAACTAATAATAAAAAATGAAGTAATAAACTGAAAATGATGGAATAAAATGTTGTACTGTATTTATTCACATGTAAAAATTGCTATCACTTTAACCAGAAACGTGTTCAGAGCGCGCATATGGCCTCAGAAAGCATATGGTCGCAGTTAAAAAAAAATCTAAAGACAAGAAAGATTAAGTCAGAGTGTGTGACAGGCCTACTTCTGGCATCTTGGGAGGCTATATGACATTTTTGTAGGCATTAATATATTTTATGTTGCTTTATTCTGTCAGCAAATTGCGACATGGGGACGAGACCCCCATAAAGGACTCCTGCCTTTTAATAGTGAATTGAAAGAGAAATGAAAGTCACATTACCTAATAATGGGGAGAAAACGTAGTACGGTAACCTATTGGGAAAGGAACTATAGGTGCATCAAGCAAAACTGCACCACCTCCTTTAAAAAGGGACGTTGTTTGGTCTGGTTAGTCTGAAATGTGTGTAAGTGGTATTCTGTGTCTGGGTGTGGGTTTAGTTAGTGTGGGTTAAGTGTCGACCATGAAGCAGAGTTGCAGTTAGATTTGACCTTCTCTGCTAACGGGCTCTCCTGTATGCGCCTTTTCTGCTGGTGTACATAAAGAGCACTTCTAATAGCAGAATCAGGCCCCCTACATGTCTCCTTCACCAAGACACTACAGTACTGGTCATTATGACTGAAGGATATTCAATTCCTTTTTTTTGCTTTTTTTGTAGTTTTTCTATTGTAAATATATGAAACTGAAACTGATGCCTAAACCACGTTCCAAAGGTTGTGACAGAAGATTTTATTTACATATACATTTTATGGCATTTTGGCTGACGCTCTTATCCAGAGCGACTTACAATTTGATCATTTTACACAGGTAGGCCAAGGTGGTGTTAGGAGTCTTGACCAAGGACCCTTATTGGTATAGTGTAGGGGGCTTGCCCTGGTCAGGGATTGAACCCCAGTCTACAGCGTAGAAGGCAGAGGTGTTAACCACTACACCAACCAACCACCACATATATATCAACATTGTGCAGAAACACTGCTGACTTCCCTGGACTTACGCTCATCTGAGATGGACTGATATCATGTATTGTGGTCTGACAAGTCAACTTCTCAAACTGTTTACGGAAATGAAGGACGTTGTGTTCTCCAGGAAAAAGAACAAAAGGACCATTCTGGTTGTTATTAGCATAACGTTCCATAACGTAAGTCATCTGTCATGATGTAGGGAGGTATAAGTGGGTAACTTGCACATCTGTGAAGGCACTATTAACGCTGAAAGATTGATACATTTTGGAGCAAAACGTGCTGCCTTTTAGACGTCGTCTTTTTCAGGAATGTCCATTCTTATTTCAGCATGACAGCATCAAGAAACACTCTGCATGTATTACAACAGCATGGCAGTGTAATCAGAGACAGCATGCGCTAGACTATCTCCCACAGAAACCCAAGGCCTCACAGTTGCTCTGATTAAGATTTATATAACTTATATAATTCCACTTTCAAAACCGGATCAATTGCTGATCAGTTTCTCAAAGAAATAGAAGCCGGTGTCTTAGAAGCTGGTTGATGATTTTCTGAAGTAATCAAACTCATTCAGTGGTGTTGAGGTCTGGACTCTGGGGTGGTCAGTCCATCGTTCAACTTTTGTTTGATGTGTCCGTCTCATTTTCTCCGTGAGGCTTCATAGCAGTTTTAAAAAGTAGATCCTAATATTTCAACAGTTTTCTGTAATTCCTACGTGGAGAAAGTCTGGTGTGTCCTACAGTAAGTGTCCCATGTCCAGTCATATTTTGCCACCATGGATGAACCTAGACTAGACTAGTCTTTTAACTGAGACTAACTGAGGCGTCAGGCTAAACGTAGTTATTGATCTCTTTCATTTATGCATATCTACTTTAACTTACTGTACCTATATCTTAAAAAGTATTCCATGTGTTCATTAAAGGGCTTTTCTCTGATGTCCAAGTGCATATGTACAGCCATAGTTTCACTGGTGTTCATAGGACAGTGTTTATTTTCACTAAAGGCCTGTTGTTTCAGGTTTGTTTAAAAAAAAGCTTCACTTCTCCTTTTTTATTTGTGATGAATTTGAGTACGGATTTTAAAGGAGCTGACAGCAGGCGCTGGGAGAGCTCAGCTAAAGATCACCATAGTGTGCATAGTGGAATTCTTAAAGATTTACCTTTGATGCTTCCTGGATCGAAGAAATAAACAGCTCTTTTTCCTCCGTATCATCAACAAGGTCTTCATCGACGAAGGTTTTATGTTTGATGGTATCTATCATAGCAAGCACTTTTTCCCAGAAGGATTTGAGCTGAATTAGAATATCCTGGATTTTGGTCAGACACTGCTGGACCTCACCGAGGGGGACAGGATCTGGTATAGCACCTAGCAAATTCACAAAAAGCACATATTTCATTTCTGAGATTTACATTAAGAATGCACATGGAAGGAGTACAACGCTGAGTCAAATAGAGCTGAGGGTTCTGGAATATGCCTTAAGGTTGTAATCAGGATACACACAAATAAATAAATAAATAAATAAATATATCTGTATTCTGTCACAGTTACAGAAAAAAGGAGAGTAACTACACTACAGGCACATAAAGAGAAATGAAATGAGAAATTACAAGAAATGAACTGAAGTCTTTAAATTTTGGGCCTCGGCTGGAAATTTTGCCTACACTACTGCAATATTTTGCCAATTGTATGTATCCTTTAATCTATTATTTTGGTTCATAAAACTGTTTTAAGACATGTTGTTTAACTTTGGTTGAACTTGTCTTTAAAAAGACCACTAATAACATACAGTAATTACATTGTTATTTTGAAGAAGTAATAATTAGTTTACAGTATGGTATGTTTTTTTTCCCAAAATATCTTTGTCATTTTTATTTTTTCCCCCTTAGACAGACACAACAGTGCAACTGTACATCATCCAGATACACACACACACACACACACACACACACACACACACACCACCTTTCAATACAGCATCAAACAATTCAATGAATTGAAAAGAAATACTACTACTACTAATAATAATAATAATACATAAGTAAAGATAATAAATAATTGTAAAAAAAAACCTTCCACAATGTTCATGGTTTGCAGATTAATTGAGATTTGTAGTTTTCATCTGTCATCATAATCATGTATGGTTCCCAGAGACTGACAAAATCTTCTTGTTTGCGCCTTATAATGTATGTTAATCTCTCTAGTCCGACAGAGTTTGAGAGTTCTCTTATCCACATTCTCAAGGTAGGGCCTTCCATGCTCTTCCAGCACAGTGCAGTGGCCCTCCTTGCCTGAAGAAGTCCAAAGTCCAGCGCTGGGTATTCTTTCTGCGTTTGTAAAAATTCCTTCTGATATATCCCAAGCAAACATGGTTCGGCATTTAAGGGGACTTTGGTCATCAATATTTCTGACAAGCACTCTATAACATTTCTCCATGTACAGTATTTTTGTACATTTCCCATAAACGGTTAAATAGATGACCCTTTTCATTCATACACTTAGTGCAAATATCTGGAATATTAGCAGACATGTGGTGGAGCTTAACAGACATTATATATGTCCTCATCAGCCACTTATATTCAAGTAAACGAAACCTTGCATTTACTGTTTGCTTTAGTGCTTTAAGACAAGCATCTCCCCAATCTCTTTCATCAATGTTCTCTTTAATATCTATTTCCCATGCGTTCAGTTTATCTGATACGGATTCTGTGCTATGAGCAACTAATATATTGTAATATTAAGATACACGTCCCTTCTGAGTAGACTGATAAATCAATGTGATCAGTTATTAATCTCAGCGTTACTGAGCTCTGCTAAAGCCTGAGTAGACTGATAAATCAATGTGATCGGTTATTAATCTCAGTGTTACTGAGCTCTGCTAAAGCCTGAGTAGACTGATAAATCAATGTGATTGGTTATTAATCTCAGCGTTACTGAGCTCTGCTAAAGCCTGAGTAGACTGATAAATCAATGTGATTGGTTATTAATCTCAGCGTTACTGAGCTCTGCTAAAGCCTGAGTAGACTGATAAATCAATGTGATCAGTTATTAATCTCAGCGTTACTGAGCTCTGCTAAAGCCTGAGTAGACTGATAAATCAATGTGATCAGTTATTAATCTCAGCGTTACTGAGCTCTGCTAAAGCCTGATTGGATTTAACATCCTGTCCTGCCCAGTCCTTGTGTTTTTCTGTTTCAGGCTTTGTTTTCTTGTAGCAAGTGCTTTGTTTACATCTGTCAGGTGCTTCTGTTATTGTTTCTGTGTTAGTCCTGTGGTACATACCTGGAATACATGTAAATACATGTAAATATGGAATACATATCATGTAAAGTACGAAGCAGAAAATTACTCAGAAGTACTGCATATTTACCTATTAAATAATAGTTACATACCATACTGTAAAATAAAGTGCAGCCACATTTTGTAACATGTAACCACATCTAGAATGAAGACAACAATGAAAAATTACTCACCCTGTTCACTTTTTTTCTGGGCCAACTTCACCTTTTCAGTATGTATCTTGAGCTGCAAAGTCCACTCTTGATGTTTAATGGAGTTCTTTTCTGAGGTCAGCAGATTCAGTTCATTTTCAAGAGCCCTGGTTTTTTGAGAAATATCTGGGCCAGTTGCTGCATCATAGATGGACTTGGTGATGATTCCAAAGATTGGCACAAAAATAGCAATGATGGTAAGGTCTTTGTCTGTTCTAGCCACATTATTAACATAGGTCTTTAGCTCATGTGATTTGGAGCAAATCCGTGACTCAGTTTCTCTCAGTTTGTTGCTGATCATTGTCAATTCTTTATTAAGTTCCTCCAGAGTGTCCTCCAATATTTTAATCTCGTTGGATAGGTCATGAGACTTTTTTTCAGCCTTCCGCTTTTCAGTGATAATATCACTAATAGTTGTACTCACATCTTGATTGTGCTGATCATATCTAAACAGGAAAGATTTAACAGAAAAAAATATTGTAGTAGAGGGAGCTTAACTGATCGTTCAGCCTAATGAGAAACTGTAGAACGGATTTGGTTTATATCACAATACCTACATTTAAAGTCGGTTATTCATTCAGTCTAATGAGAAACTGTAGAACGGACTCGGTTTATATCACAATCCCTACATTTAGAGTCGGTTATTCATTCAGCCTAATGAGAAACTGTAGAACGGACTCGGATTATATCACAATACCTACATTTAGAGTCGGTTATTCATTCAGTCTAATGAGAAACTGTAGAACGGACTCGGTTTATATCACAATCCCTACATTTAGAGTCGGTTATTCATTCAGCCTAATGAGAAACTGTAGAACGGACTCGGTTTATATCACAATACCTACATTTAGAGTCGGTTATTCATTCAGTCTAATGAGAAACTGTAGAACAGACTCGGTTTATATCACAATACCTACATTTAGAGCCGGTTATTCATTCAGCCTAATGAGAAACTGTAGAACAGACTCGGTTTATATCACAATACCTACATTTAGAGTCGGTTATTCATTCAGCCTAATGAGAAACTGTAGAACGGACTCGGTTTATATCACAATACCTACATTTAGAGTCGGTTATTCATTCAGTCTAATGAGAAACTGTAGAACGGACTCGGTTTATATCACAATACCTACATTTAGAGTCGGTTATTCATTCAGTCTAATGAGAAACTGTAGAACGGACTCGGTTTATATCATAATACCTACATTTAGAGACGGTTATTCATTCAGCCTAATGAGAAACTGTAGAACAGACTCGGTTTATATCACAATACCTACATTTAGAGTCGGTTATTCATTCAGCCTAGTGAGAAACTGTAGAACAGACTCGGTTTATATCACAATACCTACATTTAGAATCGGTTATTCATTCAGCCTAGTGAGAAACTGTAGAACAGACTCGGTTTATATCACAATACCTACATTTAGAGTCGGTTATTCATTCAGTCTAACGAGAAACTGTAGAACGGACTCGGTTTATATCACAATACCTACATTTAGAGTCGGTTATTCATTCAGCCTAATGAGAAACTGTAGAACGGACTCGGTTTATATCACAATACCTACATTTAGAGCCGGTTATTCATTCAGTCTAATGAGAAACTGTAGAACGGACTCGGTTTATATCACAATACCTACATTTAGAGCCGGTTATTCATTCAGTCTAATGAGAAACTGTAGAACAGACTCGGTTTATATCACAATACCTACATTTAGAGCCGGTTATTCATTCAGTCTAATGAGAAACTGTAGAACGGACTCGGTTTATATCACAATACCTACATTTAGAGTCCGTTATTCATTCAGTCTAATGAGAAACTGTAGAACGGACTCGGTTTATATCACAATACCTACATTTAGAGCCGGTTATTCATTCAGCCTAATGAGAAACTGTAGAACAGACTCGGTTTATATCACAATACCTACATTTAGAGTCGGTTATTCATTCAGCCTAGTGAGAAACTGTAGAACAGACTCGGTTTATATCACAATACCTACATTTAGAGTCCGTTATTCATTCAGCCTAACGAGAAACTGTAGAACGGACTCGGTTTATATCACAATACCTACATTTAGAGTCCGTTATTCATTCAGTCTAACGAGAAACTGTAGAACGGACTCGGTTTATATCACAATACCTACATTTAGAGCCGGTTATTCATTCAGTCTAACGAGAAACTGTAGAACGGACTCGGTTTATATCACAATACCTACATTTAGAGTCGGTTATTCATTCAGTCTAACGAGAAACTGTAGAACGGACTCGGTTTATATCACAATACCTACATTTAGAGTCGGTTATTCATTCAGTCTAACGAGAAACTGTAGAACGGACTCGGTTTATATCACAATACCTACATTTAGAGTCGGTTATTCATTCAGTCTAACGAGAAACTGTAGAACGGACTCGGTTTATATCACAATACCTACATTTAGAGTCGGTTATTCATTCAGTCTAACGAGAAACTGTAGAACGGACTCGGTTTATATCACAATACCTACATTTAGAGTCGGTTATTCATTCAGTCTAACGAGAAACTGTAGAACGGACTCGGTTTCTATCACAATACCTACATTTAGAGCCGGTTATTCATTCAGTCTAACGAGAAACTGTAGAACGGACTCGGTTTCTATCACAATACCTACATTTAGAGCCGGTTATTCATTCAGTCTAACGAGAAACTGTAGAACGGACTCGGTTTCTATCACAATACCTACATTTAGAGCCGGTTATTCATTCAGTCTAACGAGAAACTGTAGAACGGACTCGGTTTCTATCACAATACCTACATTTAGAGTCGGTTATTCATTCAGTCTAACGAGAAACTGTAGAACGGACTCGGTTTCTATCACAATACCTACATTTAGAGTCGGTTATTCATTCAGTCTAACGAGAAACTGTAGAACGGACTCGGTTTATATCACAATACCTATATTTAGAGTCGGTTATTCATTCAGCCTAACGAGAAACTGTAGAACGGACTCGGTTTATATCACAATACCTATATTTAGAGTCGGTTATTCATTCAGCCTAACGAGAAACTGTAGAACGGACTCGGTTTATATCACAATACCTACATTTAGAGTCGGTTATTCATTCAGTCTAACGAGAAACTGTAGAACGGACTCGGTTTCTATCACAATACCTACATTTAGAGCCGGTTATTCATTCAGTCTAACGAGAAACTGTAGAACGGACTCGGTTTCTATCACAATACCTACATTTAGAGTCGGTTATTCATTCAGTCTAACGAGAAACTGTAGAACGGACTCGGTTTATATCACAATACCTACATTTAGAGCCGGTTATTCATTCAGTCTAACGAGAAACTGTAGAACGGACTCGGTTTATATCACAATACCTACATTTAGAGCCGGTTATTCATTCAGTCTAACGAGAAACTGTAGAACGGACTCGGTTTCTATCACAATACCTACATTTAGAGTCGGTTATTCATTCAGTCTAACGAGAAACTGTAGAACGGACTCGGTTTCTATCACAATACCTACATTTAGAGTCGGTTATTCATTCAGTCTAATGAGAAACTGTAGAACGGACTCGGTTTATATCATAATACCTACATTTAGAGTCGGTTATTCATTCAGCCTAATGAGAAACTGTAGAACGGACTCGGTTTATATCACAATACCTATATTTAGAGTCGGTTATTCATTCAGCCTAACGAGAAACTGTAGAACGGACTCGGTTTATATCACAATACCTACATTTAGAGTCGGTTATTCATTCAGTCTAACGAGAAACTGTAGAACGGACTCGGTTTATATCACAATACCTACATTTAGAGCCAGTTATTCATTCAGTCTAACGAGAAACTGTAGAACGGACTCGGTTTCTATCACAATACCTACATTTAGAGTCGGTTATTCATTCAGTCTAACGAGAAACTGTAGAACGGACTCGGTTTCTATCACAATACCTACATTTAGAGTCGGTTATTCATTCAGTCTAACGAGAAACTGTAGAATGGACTCGGTTTATATCACAATACCTACATTTAGAGTCGGTTATTCATTCAGTCTAATGAGAAACTGTAGAACGGACTCGGTTTATATCACAAGACCTACATTTAGAGTCGGTTATTCATTCAGTCTAATGAGAAACTGTAGAACGGACTCGGTTTATATCACAATACCTATATTTAGAGTCGGTTATTCATTCAGCCTAATGAGAAACTGTAGAACGGACTCGGTTTATATCACAATACCTACATTTAGAGTCGGTTATTCATTCAGTCTAATGAGAAACTGTAGAACATTTATGTTTGTATGTTAAAAACAACCATAATGTACTGGTATGCACCATATGTATGCAGAGACTGAACAAGTACTTCATTTGTCCTTACATAAACCAGCTGACTGCCTCCTTGTTTGTGTGCAGATGGAGTTAATAGTAATATAGTTTTGAACAATATTTTTGTTACCTTTCAATTATCTTGTCTACCTGCTGAATAATATCAGTGATCCAGTGTCTTGCATTTTCCAGGTATCGAATGGCCATAGTTGGTTTATTTTTCTCCACAGCATCTATCAGGTTGGGAAACAGAGTTGAAACTTGGTTCTCGCTCGCACCCATACACTGTGGAGAGAGAAATAATGAGAAATATTTAAATTACACTTCAGTCATTTACCCAAAAGTGCCACCAACATACTGAAATGTATTCAAAAAACGGTACATTAGGGAGTCACGTGACTGACTGAACATGATGGCGGCTTAGGTTTTTTGCTCCCGGCTCGGCAACACCAAATAGTTGTTTTTCTCCTGTCAGAGGATATTTGGTTACACTCAAGTACTGGTCTAGTCTTCCTGAAGTGATATGGCAGCTAAATCCAAAAGCTCGCGCTCCGACATTGAGGCAATAACCGAGTCTGTGTTGGAAAAGTTACTCGACAAACAGCGGAACTTTCTGGAACCACGGCTCGCACAGATTCAGCAGTTGGGAGGGGACACTGACGCTAAGTTAACTGCGATTCAGGCTAAGCTGGACGTGTTAACGGCTAGCGTTGAAGCGATAAACTCCAAGGTGAATGCGATAGAGTCTGCAGTGGAATCCAACTCGAGCACCTTTAAGAGTCATCAAAAAACTCAAGAACTCATGGAACTCAAGCTAGCGGATTTTGAGGACCGCAACAGGAGGTGTAACGTCCGAATCATCGGCCTGAAAGAAGGCATTGAAGGTGATAACGCTACCCAGTTCCTCACGCGCTCACTCCCACAGTGGTTCCCCTCATTAACCAGGTCCTCGATAGAGATTATGCGCGCTCATAGGATTTACAATGAAGCAGCATCTAAACGTGGAGAGAATCGCACGCTGATTTTCAACGTTCTGCGATACACGACCCGGCAAGCCATCCTGCGCGCTGCTAAAAAGGAGCCTCTCACGCTGAACGGCCGCACCATCCGCTTCGCACCGGACTTCAGCACCCATACAGTGATGCGACAGCGGGCCTTTTCCCTTGCCATGTCAACAGCCCGTGCCAGGGGTATGGAGTTCTTCCTACTCTACCCAGCTACATTGAAGATTAAGGAAGGTGCTCATTTTCACTCCTTCACGTCTTCTAAGGAAGCTGAGGACTTTCTGAATACAATATCCGATCCCTCCGCGGCTGCTTCCCCCTCATATTCACATACTGAGTGAGATCAAGGCCTCTCAAAGTCAACTTGTGTTAACTAGCTGGTAGTTACTGGTTATCCGTTTCAATGCTACACCCCGGTAAATGGAGTCAGTTCACTTGCGGGGTATCTCCAGCAGGTTTTGTGTTGTGTTCGAAGGTTTGCTTAGCCCTGTTGGTATTGGCAATACCATGCTCTTGTGCGTATAGTTTATATAGCTGACTTTTCAATGATGTTTTGTTACTGCTTATAGCAACTCATTGTATATAGTTAAATTAATAACAAGGGTATGGGGTATACTATCCCGGAGTTATAGCTGATCTTGTTAACACAGTGCCCTTACACCCTGATGGGAATTTCTCTTTTCTGGTTACTTTACAAGTTTTGTCGAGCTGGAATCACTTTTGCTGCCCCATATTCAAATTTGGTCACGGACCATCTGTGGTTACTTGTTAAACTTGTGTCTTTGTTTTTATATAATTTGTACCTATTAGGGGGAGGCTTTAATGTTTTTCTTGTATGTCCGTGTTGTGTATGTCCAACTTTTTATTCCGTTCCTATAAGGGTGAGTTATTTCAAGGAGGATGAGGGATTGCTCTATGTTCCAAGCACCAGTATCTTAAGGCATGTGATTGGGAGTACTGTATTTCCAAATTTGTGTTCATTTTATGTGGTTTGGTGGGTCAGATGCGTACATACCATCGGTAATTTTTTTTGTACTACCTGTAATGAGTCAACTTAATTTTTTAGTTTGGAACTGCGGGGGATTAAACACTCCCCATAAACGAGTCAGCTCTCTTAATTTATTACATCAGAAATGTATAGATATTGCGCTATTACAGCAGACACATCTTCTAAAATCTGATATTAGATACTTGGCTGACAAATGTTATCACACAATTGCATTTTCTGCTTCTGATAGCAAAACTAAAGGGGTGGCTATTGTTGTCAGACGCAGTCTGAAGCTTAAGTTATTAGACACGTGAGCAGACGAGGCAGGTAGAATTACGATTGCCAGGGCTGAAATTTATAACAAGAAAATTGCCTTCCTCTCTGTGTATGCCCCCAATATGTTTGATAAATGTTTTTATGATTTACTTACGCAACAAATGCTTGACTTGGTGGATTATGACTTTGTTGTTGGAGGGGACTTTAATGCTGTATGGGACTCTAAATTGGATAGCTCAAATGTATCAAGATCTAGAGATCAGTGTCTTGCCACAGCAGCACTGCAGACTTGGGCCAATAGCTTGGGTCTGGTGGACATTTGGCGATCAATTAATCCTACAGTACAAGATTTCTCTTTTTATTCTGCTCGGCATCAATCTTTTTCTAGAATTGATTACCTCTTCACCTCTCCGAGTCTTTTCCATAATGTTAACCAGACTAAATTAGTGCCGATAGCATTATCTGATCATAAGGGAGTCCTTTGCTCAGCTTCTGTCAGCTACGGGGCTAAACGTGCAGTCAGATGGAGGTTTAATTCTTCCTTACTGAAAAATCAGGATTTCATATCACAGTTCACTGCAGAGTTTGAGGAATTTATTGCGTTCAATGACGGGTCTGTGGAAGATCATCGGATTTTATGGAATGCTATAAAAGGGTTCATTAGGAGCTTCACTATACGATTCTCTTCTAATCTTTGTAAAGTCAGATCTATGAAGTTGCAAAATCTTGAAGGTGAATTTCAGAGACTGGACGTAGAACTACAACGTAAATTCTCAGAACAGGTGGCATTAAGTCGTGATTTGATTAAGAAAGAAATAAATAATCTTCTTAAGCAGCGCTCTGAATTTCAAATACACAGGACCAGACAGGGGTACTATTTTCAGGGTGCCAGGCCCAGCCACCTCCTAGCCATGAAAATCAGATCAAGTGAACAATTTGCTGATATTGCAGTTATTAGAACACTAAATGGTAGTATTACCTCAGACCCTCAAAAAATTAATGATACCTTTAAACATTTCTACTCCAACCTTTATAAAACCAAAATAATAACAGATCAGGATAGATGTGATGAGTTTTTACGGAAGCTTGACCTTCCTCGTTTATCCAATTTAGACTCTACTGAATTGGAAAATCCTATCTCTATAGAGGAATTGCGAGCTGCAACATTTGACATGCAGAGGGGCAAATCACTGGGGCTAGATGGGATCCCACCTGAATTTTACGTCACTTTTTGGAAACATTAGTCCCTTTTTTTTAAGGATAATCGAATATTCTATGGAAAAGGGGTGTTTTGCTAGGGATGTCAATACAGCCTTAATTTCCTTGCTCTTGAAAAAGGACAATGACCCTGCTGACTGCACAAGTTATCGTCCCCTTAGCCTACTAAATTCGGACTTGAAAATTTATGCTAAATTAATTGCTCATCGTCTCCAACCACATATTGCATCTCTTGTCAATCCTGATCAAACGGGTTTTATTAAATCTAGGCTCGCATCTGACAATGTGAGACGTCTCCTTCATATAGTCGATGAAGCAACTGACATCCAAACACCTGTGGCCGTTTTATCTTTAGACGCTATGAAAGCCTTTGATAGGCTAGAGTGGTCTTTCTTATGGTCAACACTCAAATTTTTGGGGTTTGGAGACGGGTTTATTCATATGATTAAGGTTTTATATGCTAACCCCTCTGCTTCAGTATTAACAGGACGTATTTTTTCTTCTCTTTTCCCTGTATCAAGATCGTCACGACAGGGCTGTCCACTTAGTCCCTTGCTTTTTGCCCTTTCCCTTGAACCCCTAGCACAAACAATTCGCCAATCCTCTGAGTTGATCCCCGTCTCTATTCACAATACTCAACATCATGTAGCCTTGTATGCTGACGATGTCGTGGTCTATTCCTCATCTTCTGTCTATCTGTGATGAATATGGCTCTATCTCTGGTTTCAAAATTAACTGGTCCAAGTCTGCTCTGCTACCTCTAAATGAATTGGCTACCACTACACCTTTTGTGGCCAATATCCCAGTGGTTCAGAACTTTAAGTATTTAGGTGTGAAAATTTCCCCCTCCATTAATCACACTGTCAAGTATAATTACTCTTCTATACTCAGCAAAGTGTGTGATGATTTGGAAAGATGGACGAGTCTTCCTCTCTCATTGCAGGCCCGGGTATCGATTGTAAAAATGAATGTTCTTCCCAGAATTCATTTTATCAGTTCAATGATTCCCCTTCCTCCCCCCTCTGATTACTGGAAAAAACTTAATTCTATCATGTCTGATTTTATTTGGAGAAAGAAGCAGCCTCGTCTTAAATTGTCCACCTTACAAAGGCGGAGGGAGGAGGGTGGGTTAGCGGTTCCTAATTTTAAGTTATACCATTGTTCTTTTGTACTGAGGCCAGTACGCACCTGGCTGGACTCAAAAATGAGTGTTTCCTGGCACTCGATTGAGCAAAATGCTGTACATCCTTGGAAACTGGAGGATATTCTCTCTGCGAACGTTAGTAATAAGCAATGCTAGCTACGGTTTGGGCCAATTATCTCATATCTCATTCAGATATGGCGGGACAAGGAAAAGCTAGCTAAAATACCTTGTAAGTGGCATGAAGATTCTCCAATTTTTAATAACGGAGGCCTGTTAATTGGAGGAAGGCCTATTACCGTATCTCTTTGGGCCGATAGGGGTATTTCTCATCTGGAAAACATTTTTGATGATAACGGCTTACGATCGTTTAAGGATATTCAGTCTAGTTTCAACTTACCCACGTGTTCCTTTTTTTTTATCTACAGCTGAGGTCTGTCCTTAGAGCAAATGGTATATCATTGCAGCATCGGTTATCTACCCACCCCATTTACAACATATTTGGTAATTCAGATAAGACTAGGGGAATGGTATCTAGGCTTTATCGGTTCCTATTGGAAACATCCTATCTACCTCTCACCTCATACACGCTCTGGAAACGGGACTGCTCTGATTTAGATGATAACTTTGATTGGGCGGTGGTCTGGTCTAATATTCTAGAAGCTTCCCGGAACCCTGTTCACCAGTTAATTCATTGGAACTACATACACAGAACCTACCTCACTCCTCGCAAACTTTCCTTTATGAATATTCTTAATAACCCCACGTGCACACTGTGTTCTACAAAGGCTTGCGGTACTTTGCTTCACATGTATTGGGAATGCCCTCCTGTAACATCATTTTGGGACAAGGTTGCTTCTAGGCTTTCAAATCTTGTTTCGCTGGAGATGCCCGCCATCATACCTACTCTACTGTTTAATGACTTTTCGGAACTCTCTTTATCCAAAAGTGAAAAACGTATTATTATGGCTGGACTCACTGCGGCAAAGAAAATGATCAAAGTTCGTTGGAAACCTCCTCATTCTCTCTCGATTACAGCCTGGATTTTTTCTTTCTTGGACATAATGTACATGGAACTCACTGCCTGAGTTAATGGTGCTAATGAAGCTAATATTAATATTTGGTACGATGCAATCGAAACCCTGAAAAATATGTAATATGTTGTAAAAACTCCTCCCTCCCCCTTTTTTTTCTTCCCTATTTTATTTTATTTTATTTTATGGTCTTGTTATGTCCTTTGTTCTATCTGTGCTTGTGTGATTTGTGTTATGTGTTTTTGCAGTACTGGTTACTGCTTTCGTTAAACATAATAAAGAATTGATCGCAAAAAAAAAAAAAAAACAGTACATTATTTGCCTGACAAAACTACTCTCCTGTTAGCAAAACAATGTACTGAGCTGTGTGTGCCAGTTTTAGCAAATCAGATGCATTTTGTTTTATGTATGCGCCATATGACCCTGAATGTGCAGTTTGTGGGGCATCGCGACTAACTCCTGAGGAAAGGAGCCACAGTTTGAGAAATCATCTTTGCATGTACTGCGGGAAATCGGGCCATCAGATCAAGGACTGTGTTGTGAGGCCCCAAACAAGCACTGCGCCAACCCTTGGAAAACACATGGAGTCTACTGAGCATGCTAGTATTCCCTCAAAAGTGTTGGTATCTAAGTCTTTCATGCTACCTATCAGTATCTACGGCCATTCTGTTTCTCTTGTTGTTTCAGCCCTATTAGATTCCGGAGAAGAGGGGAATTTTATTCAAGCCAGGATCATGGAGGAATTCAACATTTCAGTGGAGGAACTTCCAAATGTGTGGAAAGTAGCAGCACCTGGATGGATGACTGGTGGGAGCTCACCAAACTCACTGCAGTAAAACCAGGGCCCTTCATCAAGAAACTTTGTCTTTTTTAGTCTTAGAACAATCAGAATTTGAAGTAATATTAGCCCTTCCGTGGCTAAAAAAAACAACCCCTCGATTTCCTGGTGCGAACACACGATTACCAAGTGGTCGAATAAATGTTTACAAACCTGTATAATTCCCCCTTCACTTGCAGTTCACTCCACTTCAATAAAAAGCCCCAACAAAGAATCCCAAATTCAAATCCCACCGGAGTATAAAGACCTCCAAGAGGTTTTCAACAAAGTCAATGCCACCAAGTTACCCCTACATAGGCTGTATGATTGTACTATTTATTTGGTTGAAATTCCTTCGTTCCCCAATGCCCATGTTTATCCCTTCACTCAGGAGGAACAGAAGATGCAAGATATATACATTCAAGTGTCTTTGGAACAGGGGTTTATTAGACCATCTACCTCCCCAATATCTTCTAGTTTCTTCTTTATTAAAAAGAAAGATGGAGGACTTTGCCCTTGTATAGACTATTGAGCACTCAATAACATTTCGAAAACATATCCCTATCCATTTCCTCTGGTTCATGTAGCTTTGGAACAGTTAAAGGGGGCTACAATATTCACCAAATTAGATCTCAGAAGTGCCTACAATTTAATACATGTCAGGGAAGGAGACGGGTGTGACAGCTTTTGTGACCACTAGGGGGAACTATGAGTACCTCGTAATGCCCTTCAGGCTCTCTATAGCGCTCTCAGTGTTCCAGGCATTCATTAATTATGTACTGAGAGACATGTTAGGAAATTTTGTGATTGCTTGATGATATTTTGATTTATTTCCCAGACAAGGACAGCCATATGCATCATGCTTAGGCAGTATGGAAGAGACTACTGGAAAACAACCTGTATGTTAAAGGAGAAAAGTGTGAATTTAATATTGGCTGTCAATGTCCTGGGGTATGTAGTCAGTAGTTAAGGGGTTATCATGGATGATCACAAGGTTGATGCCGTCGTAAATTGGCCCACTCCTCACTCAGTTAAAGAACTACTACGGTTCTTAGGATTTGCAAACTTTTACAGAAGGTTTATCAGAAATTTCAGCACTAAAGCCGGACCACTCACATCACTACTCAAAGGAGATCCATTGCATGACCCATGCAGATCAGACAGACCGAGCAAGCAGAGCTGGCATTTCAAGGACTCAAAAAAGCCTTCACCTCAGCTCCTATTCTCACTTATCCCGATCCTTCCAAACCATTTGTGGTTGAAGTGGATGCTTCCGAGACTGGATAGGGGGCAGTATTGTCTCAAAGAACAAGCTCACCATTAAAGTTGCACCCTGTAGTATTTTTTTTTTCCCCACAAGCTGTCAGCGGCAGAAAGGAACTATGGGATTGGAGACAGAGAATTACTAACTGTCAAGTTAGCCTCGGAAGAGTGGAGACATTGGCTTGAGGGAGCAAATCATCCTTTTACAGTTTTCACAGACCACAAGAATTTAGAATATCTTAGGAATGCCACAAACCTCCTTATTGTATTGTAGAACTCCTCTGTTTTCCTCTATAGACCTTATTTTCACAGCTGTGCAAATGTTAATTTTTTACAAATGTTCATATCAATGTGTATTATACTGTATATAATAGTTATTGCCTGTCTACTCAGACCTGCATATGTAGAGATACTTCTCTTTAGCTTTTTTCACAATGACTCTTTATTATTCTTACTCATTCTTCATTTATTGAATTCTTATTTTATGTGTCCCTTTGTTGTTGTTAGTAAGTAACAGTCTATGTGCTTGTCTGGTCTGTTCAATATGTTACATGTCTTACAGGTGTGCACTCCTTAAGGTGAATTCCTTGTATGTGCAACACACTTGGTGAAATAAATTTATTCTGATTCCAATTCTGACAGGTGAGTGGACCTCACCCTCAACCAGACTCCTCTGATGCACAGAGCAGGCAACGTTCTGGACCTGATCTTCAGCAGACCTACCTCCGCGCTGGATGTCACAGTAATTCCTCTTCGCGGCTCTGATCACCACTTTCTATCTTTCACACACTCCCTCTCTCCTACTCCATCCATTCCACCTCTTCATGCTCTTCTAGTCGCCGCAAACTGCACTCTATTGCTCCCTCGTCTTCTCCAGGCCAGCAAGATCCTCCCCACCTGCCCCCTGGCTGACAGGTGTCCTGCGCAACAACTGGCAAGAGTTAAGGAAGGCTGAGAGAAGGTGGAGGAAATACCAGCTTGACTCGGATCTTCATTCCTACCAATCTCTCCTCCCCAAGTTCTCACTAGAAGTTACTGCTGCAAAGTCATCTTTCTACAGAGAGAAACTGGAAGCATCAACATCTGATCCACACAAGCTCTTCAGCATTTTCTTCCCTCTCCTCAACCCTCCTCCTCCCCCTCCACCCTGTTCTCTCACTCCTGAGGATTTTGTCACCTTCTTTAAGGAAATGGTTAATAGAATCTGCCAGTCTTTTTTTTCTGTGTCCACTTCTTTCACTAGACCTCATCCTCTTGTTTTCAATCCCTAAAACTGTTTTTTGTCTCTTTCCACAGACAATGTCCTACAACTAGAAGCAAGAAGTCTTGGAGTGATTCTGGATTGCCAGTTATTGTTCTCGACTCACATTTTGAACCGGACTCTGTCATGCAGGTTTCTCCGGTACAACAACTGGAGGATCTGATCTCACTTGAGAGGCTGCTCAGGTGCTAGTGCAGTCTCGTCATTAAGGCTTGACTACTGCAACTCACTCTTGGCTGGTCTTCCCATGCAGGCCATCAAGCCTCTGCAACTCATCCAGAATGCTGCAGCACGGCTCGTCTTCAACCTGCCCAAGTTCAGCCACGTCACCCCACTGCTGCGCTCCCTTCACTGGCTTCACTGTAGCTGCATCAGATTTAAACCCTAATGCCGTTCTACAAAGACAAAAACAGACCAGCCCCTACCGACTTGATGGCAATGGTGAAATCTCCGACTGTACCACGAGCCCTTCGAGCTTCGAGTACAGCTCGGCTTGACCCGCCATCCTTCAAGGTGCACGGAAGACAAGCGTGGAGAATGTTCTCTGTACTGGCACCCAAGTGAGGGAATGAAGTCCCGCTGGCTGTCCGTACAGCAGAGCCTCTTGCTGTCTTCAAATGCAGACTGAAGACTCATCTCTTTACACAGCAATTAAATGAGCACTGAGTTAAGTATTGATTGTATTGCACAGCACTGTATTTAATTCTGTTTCTTCCTCTCTAGGTATCATGGACTTTGGTTTCTGGCAGTATCTGAGCTCAGGACTGGCTTTCTTTCTACCTTATTTGTAACAAGCAAAAAAAGCACTTTTTATATGTTGCTCTGGACAAGAGCATCTGCTAAATGCTGTAAATGTAACTTTTATTCAGCCAGTTATAGGCAGTATAATTTGAGTTCAGGCATGGTCAGAGCTTTCTTAACTAATTTGTTGTTCTTATGTTCAATAATTTTACAAAACAGTAGCCTTAAAATTATCAAAAACTATTATTTAAAAACAATCCTGATTATCAATTATCATCATTTTTCAATTTCAACCACAAAGAGCATGTTGTACATCAAAACATCACTTCACAGCTATCACATTTGTTAGCATAGCTAGAACTTCACAACCGTAAGATAGTTGTCTAAAAGCTGCATCTCGAATAACAATAAAGCTACAAAAATTAGGTGTTGCATTTACATTTACAGCATTTAGCAGACGCTCTTATCCAGCGCGACGTACAATAAGTGCTTTGTCTGTCTAGAGAAAGTATCTTTGCTAGTTACCAGTAGGTTAGAGAGAAAGACGGTCCTGAGCTCAGATACTGCTAGAAACAGCCACTTTTCATTTTGTAAACAGTCAACAGAACAAAGACATCTAGGTCTTGTCTGGGATATTACCTCTGATTACTTAATGATGCACAAATGTGCAAACTGTGGCTTTTTCCAGTAAACCACAAAGTAGCATGAGTGCCTTTTGGTGAAAGTACCATGCAGAATCTTGCCAAGATAAAGTTAATCTCTTCTCCACCAGCTTCTTATTCGAATTTTCCATTCTACCTTACATTGTGCAGTGATTGCGTTCAAGTGCTCTTAATTCTCACAGCAGAGACTCTTTACCTCAATTGGAATCACCTGGAAATTTCACAAGTAAACACAATTCCTGCCATATGAGGAGTCCCACATGTCTGGTGAGACCCTGATGGGTCCAGCATCCAGCTAATGTATTTATTCCATGTATGTACTCAAGTTCAAACATATACAGCTGAAAGTGTGGATATAAAAATTAAAATCAGATATTGTTTTAATTTTTTGAGTAGACTAGCTTAGCTTCTCTTGCAAGTTATCTTACAGTATGTCTGCGTGGTTAGGAGTCCGCCTTTGTTGGTTTTGTAGAGAATGATTCAACATATTGTGCTGAAGTAAAACAGGCTCTAGTTACTCACAATGGCTGTTCCACTATTCTTCTATGCGGAGAAGCTTATTTTTGTTTTGGTAGACTAAAGTAAGTTGTATCGTCTTCCAAACCAAATTGATGTGAAAAATCAATGATGTGGCTGTGTTTTGAGCAAAGAGACGTTTTTGGGCATGTATGTACAGGAGACAACACAGCATGCTTCATTTCAGTAAAACAGGTTGGTTACCTTCCACAGGGTAGCCTCAGAGGCTGAATAGAGAAGTTGGGTTTCAAGTGCCCGAGACCTGATCAGCTTCTCACATTTGGGGAATTTGGCCAGACACCGGTAGGAGCGGTTGTACCCCAGGGTGATCTGCTTAGATGATGGGACAAGCTCATCAATGAATCCTGGTCTCACCAAGGCGTGGGCTGGAACAAGCTCTGTAATTTAAAAACATGCCATTGTAAGAAACAGTTTACCACCTAACTGTTATTTAATAGAGGGTAATGAAGTGGGATTCCACAGATTTTTCTAAATTCCTGCATAATTCAGTATTTAAGATGTAAATAAAGTCATATGTACATAAGCAGTGGTTTGGTGTGAAACCCTCTGTTCTAGAGAAAAATACTGAGTCAGAATTGTTCACAGTAGTGGTGATAGGAACCGGATGTCCACCTCTAAAAGCTTCATTGCCTGATGCCTGAGGCATTATTTTATGATTGTTTTGAGAATTTTGATGTTAAACAATGTTTTAAGCCAATTCAGGGTGGAGGGATACATGCAGGACATTGTAAGGCAAAGTAGTTTCCAAAGAAAATTTCCACATAAGCTCAGAAGACTCGTGTAGGTTCTCCGGTGGCTCTGCATGGTAAATAAAATGTCTATATTTGCGTTGTAGTCATGGTGACCCCTGGGTCCCATCACCATCACTCTAAAAGACTTATGCAGCAAGGAAAACACTGGAATTCTTTTAAGCAAATGTAAGCCTTCTTCTGTCGTAAGGGTTTGAGAAGCAACAGCACTTGATTGAGCTTAAATTACTGCTACATTAGTTAATACCTACCTTTGCTGTCTGCCATCTTGTGCGCTCAGATGAGAAGAATTTTTTTCTGGAATTTCTGAATCCTTAATCAAAAGAGGAAAGTTAGTCCAGTATGTTACAGAAATGAAGTTCTGAGCATTTAGAAACATTCTGGTTGGATATTGTTTGTATTTTTGCAGTAATATGTGTCACTTTCTTTCATCAGTTTTCATTACTTTAAATATAAAAATAACCTACACAGTGTGGTTTTAAATATTAGAATATATTCACCCAAAAATATTTTTTGATGTTTTATTGAACATTTCTAAAATTCTGTGAAAAAGAAGTGAATAAATGATATTATGTTGCAATTATCAATTATTATTCTCAATCCTTTTCAATCATGTCCGAGGCTGCTGCAGTTGTGTTCATCACCTTGGAGAGATGTAGCATGTCTTACTTTTCATTTACAGATTCAGGTCTGAAACCTGTGACATTTAACAGGGTATGCAGATGAGAACCATTATAGACATTTAATGTGACCAGAGTGGATTTATATCGTTTATATTATTGATATTGGATGATATAATAATTGAGTAATATACACAGTGCAGTGTAAACAGAATTACAGAAAGACTCTTACCTGAACAGCTCGGTGTCTCTGACTGATGTAGTTAATGCTGCACACACTGAGACGCTCATATCCTCATCCAGCCCAGTGCCGGAAAGAGGAGGTTCCTTTCAGATTCAGCACAAGAAAAGTTTGTTTCATTCTGAATAAATTAAAGCACATTCCAGTCAAGCAGTCAACACGTTAAAAATTAAATTTCAACTGATCGCAGACGACAGCAGAACAGATGAATCCATTAAGCACCAAAGTGAAAGCACAATTGTATATTACACAATAATTTCAAAGTTTCGCCCTGTATAACAGCCTAACTGCACTGGGGCAGCCCCAGGGGAGGATGGGTGTTTCCCTTTTTGACTCTTCATCTGAGGGTTCATTGTTTATGCTCTGAATGCCACCTGTTTCTTTCTTTTCCTTCCTTTTCAGTTAAGATCAATTGTGAAATTGAGGCACAGCCTTTTTCTTACACTGCCAGTACAATAATGTACTGTAAGATGTATGGGGTGGAGAAAAGCCGTACTACTCCATACCACCCAGCCGGAAATGGACAGTGTGAACGGTTCAATCGGACCATGCACGACTTGCTGCGAACACTGCCAGTAGAGAAGAAGCGTAGGTGGCCTCAGCATCTTTCCCAGTTGGTGTTCGCATATAATCCCACCGTGCATCAATCCACTGGCCACACTCCATATGAGCTCGTGTTTGGCCAGAAACCCCAACTGCCCATCGACTCACTGTTGGGGAGAGTAGGGGGGGGGAGATTGTGGACGGATCCGTGGAGGATTGGGTGACCAAACAGAAAGAGTTCCTCCAATTCGCTTATGCTAATGCCGAACGCCACTTGAAAGCAGCAGCCACCCAGCGGGCTCAGAGGCATCAGACTGGGATAGCCCCAGTGCTCCCTGTTGGTACAACAGTTTTTAGGAAGAATCATGTCCAAGGCCGTAATAAAATTCAAGATGTGTGGGATGGCGTTCGGTACAGGGTGGTGAAGTGCTTAGACGAAGATGGCAGGGTGTATACAATTTGCCCAGAAGGAGAACAAGGGCCAGATAGAAACATCCACCGGACAGAATTGCGTGTGGTGCCAGGACAAGAGGTTGCTGACCCCCTAGATATCAAATAAACTCACAGAACGGTCTATATACGGCGGATGACCCCTCCTCCAGTACACCAAAAATGCCCCAATTAAAAACTTTACTCTTACTTTAGTGATCCCACACAGTATCAAACTAAAGGACACAGTTCCATGGAGTATGATGCAAATTAAGAATCAACCCATCAAAGGAGTACATAACCATAGACCGTTTATTTTATTAGTTCCACATTCAAGGTAAAAGGTTAAAAATTTGAACAATACTTCCTCACCATAAAAAGCTATTTCCAATCAATAGTAAGATTACTGCTAAACAATCTTCAAGCAGGAGGAATGTACCCACTGCGACCTCTCCAGCAACCACAAAATCCTCTCAGTATGACCAGATCACCCCAACTTCACTCACAAAAATACATAGTAACCAAAATAAATCAAGACATCTGCAAAAAAAAACCCCGAAAGTTTCAGAAAAATGAATTATACACACAAAACAAAAAAAAAGCCACACTACTGAGGTGAATTAGAATTACACAGATATATCACACTAAGGCCACCCTCTCAGAGAAGACAGGGGGAGCAACCTAACTAGTATTCAGCTTGGCTACTGGCGTTGATCTTAGGCCCCTCACCCCTTAACAGGTCTTTCCACTTGTAGTAGGAGGTAATACCTAAGGTCACACTGGGTTTAATAATAATAATAATAATAATAATAATAATAATAAGGAACCAACTACAGCGTTAAGATCAGGTTGTACCCCTATAGCACCCTATAGCAGTATAGAAGGCAATATAGCCGAGAGTACAGCTAAAAGATCAGGAATTAAGGGCCTAAAAAGGATTTAACGGACCCTATAAAAGCCAGTATAGAACAGTGGCCATCATCACCAGCTCCGCCGCCCGGTACCACCGCAGTATTGGCCCCCTTATTGCGTTCCACCAGCTCTTAAACGCCCTCCGGACTCAATTCTACTGCCGGCACTCATCCCCGCTATACCACGGTCACAAAAGCCTATTTACCAACCACTCGCTTAAACTGCAAAGCAGGGCTATAAATTCTCCAAATTAGCCCATTAAACGCGCTACTTGTTGCCACCTGCGTCCAACCAAAACCCAACGAGACCAAACGATATTTTAGCGGACTATCGCGGTACTGAAATAGTCCGCCAAGATGGCCGCCCCCACAACCTAGCTTCAACATAAAAGTCCCCCCATACTCTACTGAACTCTATATACCAACCCGCAGCTATGGCTGCCTCCAGGAATGGCTTTCAAAATAAAGGTTCTACCCGTAGCCCTATCGGCTACAGTACCATTATTATACATCATTAACTGACAGTGAAGTTCCATTTATTTTGCTTGCTTCTTGCTTCCTCGATGTTCAGACACTCCTCTTCTTAGTTGTGTCATCTTTCACTTGTTCTTTTTATTTTCAGAGCTTGTTATCAGACATTAAGGACTGGCATTCCTGCATTAAATGAGGAGTACCATGTATGAATGTTATCCCTAGACAACTGCTGGAGGGTTTACCAGAGCAGCAGGCAGTGGAGACCCACAGAGCTGGGCCAGCAGGACACGTGGCTCTGCTGCTAATATGAGTAAAACTGGTCCACATTGGAGCTAAAACCCAAACGCTGTGCTACATATAGCTCTGTAGTCTCGTCCTCCACTCCTGCTAGCACATCCTGTCATGCTATTGCTAATGCTATGGAAACCACAGCCCAAAGCCAGCCAAAGCCTTCCTCCTCTGAAAACGCCCTGACAAAACCACAAAGTCCCTCTGCCTCACACTAAGATACAACCTGTTAAAGAAACAACACCTTTCCTCTTCTGAAAACGCAACTACACAAGCAGTCCACATCATCTCCGCCACCACCTCAGCTCATCTGACCCTTCCAACAATCGTGGAGAAGCTTGGTACGTACGGTATGTATAATACATTAAGTCGTTCATTTTCTTGAAGTGAGGTAAACGATTCCAGCCTCTAAGCAGTTATTCTTTTATTCTCAGGATCTAGACTGGCGTTATAAGGCAGCAGGTTTGTAGAGTTTAACTGTGTTTCTGAATTTTCTGCCTAATTTCTTCTATTTTATCACTAAAGGAATTCATAAAATCATTTGCTATAGGCTGATGGCATCTGGGGTTCAGTAACTGTTTGGTTCTTAGTTATTTTAGAAATTGTGCTAAGTAATAATTTAGGATTATTCTTATTGTTTTCTCTGAGGATTAGAGACGGGCTGAGCGTGCTGTAGCAAGTGCCCTTCTCTAGTTTATAAGGCTATAATCCCTCCAGGCGCACTGGAACACTTCTAGTTCAGAAGGCACCATTTTCGCTTTAGTTGTCTGACAGACTGTTTCAAAGCTCGAGTGTGGGCATTATACCATTCGGCACCTTATTCTGCCTTATTATTTTACTTTTTAATGATTGGTGCAGACAAGCATCATCCTCGAATATCTACGGTTAGCTAGCAGGGTCCCTCTAATGTCCAGCACCCTGGCTCCCGATATACAGTTAACAGCTACTGGCGGCCCTAAGGCAGAAGCTGCTTTCCTGTGCCATAAAATAGGACCACCTAATGACGAGGGCTCTTTAAACAAGCGTCTCAGAGGGTCTCACTGCGTGAGGCAAACCTGTTGGACACGTGAATGGGAGATGAGTGGTGATGCCGTGGCGTAACTTTAGATTTGTGGCTCTGCTGCCGAGACGCCACCTAATTGCCGTGCTGCCAGGCCTCTGCTGCCAGAGTTGAGGGCATGCCAGCTCTACCTGAGACACCTGGAGCTTCTAACAGCGAGTCTGAGACCTGCGGACCAGCCCTGCTCTTTTCTAACATCCGGACGCACCTCTAACTGCATAATCCTCTCTGTTAAACATGAAACTAACTTACGCTTCTCACAAACAAAGCTAGAAACACTGCTGTTACTAGTGATGGAGAAGCATAGCTGAACACGGTGCACTCAGAGCAAAGCAACAGCTCGTCTGCCACACTGACACTCGTGCCGTTTTGTGGGCTAAATTGAGTCCTGTCCAGGGGTCTCGTGAATCTGATGAGAGAAGAAGTGACTTTCGAAGGTCGTTGGTAATTAATTGCAGGCAATATGCGCAAAAGACTTCTTTCCCCTTTATTGCTTCATCACTCTTCTGTTGACTGGCCATCAATCAAACCTTTGCAAGTGTGAACTTGGCAGATGTGACTACTTGTTAAGTAGGTTTGCTCTACGGCTGTACGAGTGAATTCTGCCCTGCGTTCAGGTCTGATTACATTTACACAGAACACACTAGCACACAAACTGCAACGTCAATGGCATTATTTCCTCTTTAGTGAGCCACACTGATGTTTTAAGTTAAATTAAATAAAAAATCAACAATAATAATAATAATAATAATAATAATGATAATACAAGTTATAAAGTTACATTGAAAATTTCCACATTCAAATTAAAACTTTTCACATCCTGCAGTCTTCTACATTCTCGAAGACTAGAAGTGCACTGTATCAGATGCCCTATTTCCAAATTACTGAGAAAGGGTGAGGTACATGCTTCACATATTTCTCAAATCAGGTGGGCCATTTAAAGTATAATGTTACACATCCCTCCAGCTAGAATCCTCTGAGACGTCACCTGATCTCCCCTCGTTCTCCAATCAGCACTCCTGAAGTACTGCTTCTCTTGTAGAACTACTGCAGTCATCAAGTCCTCGTTCAGGGCAAACTTCTCCAGTGTGCATTTGTGTGGTTGCCGTTTTCGTGTTTGGACTGGTTTTCTGGATTTCTCGTTTTCCCCTTTTGTCTTTGCCCTCCTAACCCCACCTGGTTACGGTTGCCATTCTGTACCTTTTTGCTGATTGGATCTGGACCACGCCTGTTTACTGACCACTTGGATAGCCTCATCCTTTGGTCTTTACCTGGCCCTTTCTTTCGGTGTCATTACATATAAAAACGCAACAGTGAGAAAACAGCACTGAACATCTGTAAGAAGCGCAGTCCTCACAGCTCTACAGGTAAGATCCTCTCTGTTTTGTTATTTATTCACTTTCAAAACTTATATTTAGTGAACAATGCGTTTCTAAGCACTGCTGTAAAATATTTTTATTGATCTTTAGGAAAACACAGAAACCCCCCTGACTTTAAACACAATGGCTAACAGCAAAGGCAAGTCAAACACACACACACACACACACACACACACACACACACACACACACACACATTTTCTAAGCTGCTTCTTCCTCAGGTTGTAAGTAAAACAATACCAGTCATTTGATGTATCCAACCACAGATTAATGCTTGATTAACCAACTTTATAGTGAAATTATTTACATTCTTTTTGTGGAAATCACAGAGGCTATGCCAGTCACCTCTGTATGGAGCTCAGGGTTCGTTGAGGAGCTCCTCCCATCGTCTCAGCAGGTCTCCCTGCTGTACCACATCTCCTACCTGTGTCTGGCGAAATTCCCCAAATTGGAGATGCTGCTCCAGATGCGAGCCCTGGAGATCCAACTTCTCTTCGGATCCTCTGAAGCTGTTCTGCTGAAGGTCTGTTAAACTTTCTCAAAACATCTGTGTAAACAGAGACTCATTCAGAACCAGGTTCTGCACATCTGAAACCCCTTCAGAACCAATTTCAGTTCAACAGAAACAAATTCAGAACCTGGTTGAACTAATAAGATGATCAGAAACCCAGTCAGGACCAAGTTCTGCTCAATAGAAACCCATTCAAAACCAGTTTCTGCTCATCAGAAACCCATTCAGAACCAGTTTCTGCACATCAGAAACCCATTCAGAACCGGTTTTTGCACATCAGAAACCCCTTCTGTATTGGATTCAGCATAGTGTTTCTTTCGTAGGCTCTTTAATGGCATCTAGTGGTGATTGCATGAAGCTGGACAGAAGAGGATGTGAGCTAATAGAGAACGTTCAGAAGAAACAAGAAGTAGCATTCAGGAGCTCATTTTCCTTCACGGACTCAGAGTGAGCATCTCAGGGTTGCAGTCCTCTTAATCCTTTGCCTTGAAATCTTTTCACAAATTGCATATTTTCCTACATTAAATCCTGCCAAACACAACAACTCGTCTGTTCTGTGGAGAACGCATTGCTGGACAATATATTTTTAAGCTATATATATATATGTGTGTGTGTGTGTAGCTGAAAATAGGTTGCCTGTAACAACTTTTAGTGAGGACGCACCTTCAGAGCCAATTCCTACTCAGCTGAAATGTGACAAACTGTAAATTTACATACATCACGATCTTCTCTCCATCACAGTGTGTGGGCACCAGTCAGTTGGTTTCGTCACTGTTTGCAATGCTGATTCGCACTGTTGAGAAAAATAACCCAGTACTGGCTATAAAGTACCTGGAGAAAGCAAGAACGTGGATCACTGAAATTATCCGTGATGTGGAAAAGATGGTGGACAGGTAACAATATTTATATCTTGTGTATTTTGAACACGTTTGTGGAGATTAAATCTGAATGATGTGGCTATGAATGTTGTGAAGTCTTGCTGTTTTGTCTGTAGCGGCATGTTGTTTGTTTGTTGTGCTCTTCAGTTTCTCTGTTCCACTTTGATATTCATTGTCGGCGTCGAATGCCCACATCTTTAAGACCCAGGAAACTCCTCTGATATTCAGTTGTATGCAAAACTTTGGGTACTCCGGGCTGAATGACATATTTCATTGGTTTTTGAAGTGAAAAGAAGTAAACGCGGCCTTCCAGCAAACTATTGTTTATTGACATTAACATTTTGGACGTAAATTAATTGATGAAGTAAAAATGAAACCCTTTGGCTACAATCACCAAAGGTAGGACTTGAGAAAAGGAGCAGCATTAGGTGAAAAGGATATCGTGCCAACTGTTAAGCGTTGGGGAGGATCTATTATGCTTTGGGGTCATGTGGCAGTCAGTGACACAAGCATTGCATGGGCAGAGGTAAGAAGGAATTCCACCTGTGATATGGCCAGGCTATGGCAACAGAGAGAGGAACCCCCAGTTATTCCAATGTGTTTTTATTTTTATTAATTCTCAGTCCATTTGGTTTATTCATTCATAGAAAGCAGTTCCACTGTATAAGAACTAGGGGGCGAGCTATGCTCATGAGAGGGCCCCTCCCTCACCCCCTTCCAGTGCAGGCCTGAAAACACTGTGACAGTCTGTTTCTCTTGGTCTGCAGGTCTGCATAACATACAAATATCCTGTAAGATAAAGAGCCAGAAGTGCCTGTATGGCTTTAAAACCATTATTAGTCGCTTTAACCACATTCATTTGTGCCATGTTGAAGGAAAAAAGTTTGCTTGGTGAAGCCCTCCTGTTCCGTCTGGTTAGCTTTACTGGGAACGGGAGACTCGGCTCCGCTGATATGAGTCTCTCTCTGTGTGAAAGATGTGGATTTGGTTTCTTAAAATTTTCTTGATTAATGGTTATTTGGTCATTTTCGCTTTTTTTTTCCTTGGTTTGCAGCCTTACAGAAATGAAAAAGAAATAAAGTTTAAACACGTGGCAGCTCTCATTTTTCCCTATTTGTGCAACACACTGAATATTATTGCATTTTGGAAGCAAATGTGACAGTCAGTCAATAAACTGAAGTTGAAAAGAGGCTGGCTACTACAGCAGGTCAATGGGCTAAAAATCGCTTTAAATCAACCACAAAAAACTTTAAGAAATGCAAGCTGAAGCTTACAGGAATGGCCTGACTGAGAGTGAGATAGTCCAAAAATATAGGAGAGGTCGAAGTGTCTTGCCAGGAAAAGTGGGTGAAAATTCCACAAACAACAAGAGAGACTCCTAGCTGGTTAGGACAGACGTGCTTTTACTATAGCTGTGAATGTTTAATCAAGTATAAAGTAACTGAATTCAAATTTCCAGACAAAGTTTATTTTTTTTACTTCTTTTTTCTTCAAAAGTTAATCAAATGTAATCTGACCAGCAGTGCTCAAACTTTCTGTACAAGTGCAGGACAGATCCAGCTCATATAACAGGCACAGTGAAAGAAACTACCGACTGCAAGACACTGCATGACTGACTTCAGTGTTTCACATTCAGGTACGACACACACAAGAAAGATGTGGCTACGACTACCCGTGACGTCATCACCGAAAACAGTGAGTCGGCTTTCCAAGGAGATTAAAGTGATGACAGAGGAGATTAAAAACCTTAAAGAGGAGCTGAAAAAAACCACTGAACAGCTCACAGAAACAGAGCAGAAGATTGATGCCAAAAACCGTGAGTTACAGGATGTTGTAAGAGATGCAGCTGCTAAAAGCAGTGGCTTTACATTCTTACAGTCCTGTTAAAACCAAAATTCTGTAAAGCTGCTTTGTGACAACATCCGTTGTAAAAAGCGCTATACAAATAAATTTGATTTTATTTGACTTTTGAAATCTGTTTAAAGACTTTCAGAGAATTTCCTGTCTTTGTTTGTGAGGGCGGTCACACTGGACAGCTAGGCAAGAAAGAGAATATGACAGAAAATGAGTTTCAGCACTGAAAAAATTCCCCCTCATCGTAACGGTTGGGAGCGAGGAGGCGGGCGCACGTGCGGAGATGAGCCTGGGGCAAATCCAGGGTCGTAGTCTAAACAGCCCAGGTTCACGTAGCCAACACGGATTGATTCGGGTACAGACATGACGGGAAACACAGCAAACAACCAAACAGTTCAGACAATAATTCAAACACCAATACATCCAACAAACAACAGTGCAGATAACAAAGACCAGCAAAGACAAGGGGCAAGCACAGGGCTTAAATAACACCAGATAAACGAGGGACAGGCGGGAGACAGGTGGAGACAATCAGGGGTGGGGTCCTGAAACGAGGGGGCTGGACCAAAACAAACGCACATGGGCTAAACCAAAACAACAGGAACACATGGACAGGACTGGGACGGGCCGATCGTGACACTCATTCACCTCTGTAATCACGTGTAACAAAGCTGAACAGGACAGTGTTTAGTGTGTGAGTGTCTGTACAAGAGGCGAGTCAGGGTTAAACCGAGGCTAAAGTCATGCAGTATAGGTCGGGCTTTAAGTACACAAAGGTAGCGAAAATAGAAAAAAAAAACAAAAACAAAGGGGCAGCCAAGCTGACAGTGTGAACACGAGTGTAACGCTGCATGTTTTGTCCTGTCCCTGCTTTTGTTAGGTACCATCCCTGAACCAACCCACCTTGGAGAAGTCCAGTATTTTCTGAGTAAAATCCAGAAGATTCTTGTTCAGCTTCAGGGCTTTTGGGAAAACGTCTACATGTTGCTGGGCAACATCAAAGACAAGACCTTTGTTGATGAAGATCTCATTGAAGAACCCGAGTTTAAGGACCTATTTGTGATGTCTATCCAGGCAGCCTCAAAGGTAACTGATGTCTGTCAGTATGCAAGCAGAATCACATTAGACGACCACGCAAAGACACTCAGCAACTGATTCGGGCTGATTTTGGTTGCTGAATTTGGCAAAAACTATTGTCATTATTTTTACTTTGCTGTTCAAATGAGTTTTTAGCGATAGTGTTTTGAGCCCATAAGTAACGGTACAGGTACCAGTCTTCATGTCCTTGTGCGTGTTCATGGGAAGTGTAGTCCATACAATCAGTAACATCTGTCATGTGCCTTTATCATGGCAGCCTGAGCTACATACACTTTTCAGAAGTTTTGGGAATGATAAGAATTCCTAAAATCGAGGTCAAACATACAAAAGAGTAAAGCTGTAGATGTTAGCAGTAGTTATATCGTCTGGTAGTCTAGCAGGTATAGCAGCCGTCTAACTTACCATGTTTACCTCATCACTTCTTTAACCAAAAACACACAGTTTCTACACTTGCGTGTCTGTGTGACGCCCATGTGTGTCTATTCGACTGCACTGATCTGTTGTAAAATAGTAGATCATAGTCTTTGTGTGCAAATGGAAAAAAGAATTACAGCTTTACTTCTTCAGCATCAACAGCAAACTGTGAATACCACCAACTCTAGTATTCAGTGTTGGTACGCTCTGCATTCTTAGCTTAACACAGCCTTAACATTAACATTCGACATTAAATGCCGATCAAATGTTGGGTCAAGTGGTTGAAGCTGTGTGGCCCCAAAGTTCAACAACATCCTGCACTTCGGTCCTGACTGTCGGAATGTGTTACATTTCACAGGTTTGGGAAGGGTTTGGTCTCTCCTGTGGGAAAGCTGTTCAGATATTCAGAGTGCAGTCCAAGGACGCCTACAGTTTCCTGGAGATCGACCCGTCCTCCCTTTCCAAAGACGTGTGGCAGAAGGAATACGACAGCGTGAAAGAGAAGCTGCAGGAGCTGAAGATCACTGTTGACCCGCCATCAACACCAGCCATCCAAAACTGATGATGTCACTTCTTTGGTGCATTTATTTCTGAGGCTATCAGATGAGCTCGTCAGTTGGGATTAGTAGTCGGCTCACTGTAAAACTTGCTATATAAAAGCACAAAGGAATCTAATCACTGCTTTGACTCACTTCTATATGCATCTTCTGAGCATGCTCAGCTTTTATTGTTTGGGCGGCTTGATTCTGCATTTCTTTCACCCCATTAACCTCAACTGTGTTAAATCTTGAGTGTTAATCTGTTCTAATGAGGACCCACTGAGAGAGACTGTGTCCCGTCGACACTCTCCAGTGTTTATTATCGATATATTGATTCTCTGTGGTTAAATATGTATCCATTGATTAGCTATATGATCTAATGGCATAACCATCTATAATCTGATGTGACTTTTAAACTTAGATGTGCTGGGACCAAGTATGCAGCCCAGTGTTAAACGGGACAAAACCACCACCTGGTATTTAACATGCCAAGAATGGTTTTTAACCCCTTCCCAAAGAACAGCCTGGGAGCTTTGTGTTAAATCACGATCAATGGTTGTGCTAAAAGAACGGCGCATGCTCTCTTTGACCAATGTCCAGATATGTCCAGATCAGTTCATGCAAATGGAAACAAGCGAACCACGCCCGAGTCTCTCTGACTTATGTCTTGTTTCTTTGTTTTACTCTTTACTTTCCTTTCCCTTCTACTGCAGTTCCTTTTGAACATTTAATCAATTATTTTTGCATGATTGGTCCTTTTTCTCTACAGCATCAAAATAACCTGTTTTTGTCTGAATTCTCTGAATAAATCTGGCAAAGACATTTTTGACTGTTCTTTGACTCCAAAAAGAAAATCTCACACCACCATAAACTTAATTCTCTGTTATTAGCAGTCGGTCATAATATTAACTGGAGTTAACCAGATTTACCGGCGCAGTTTTTGTGCTGATGGTGATGCCAGAGGAGATTTGAACTCTGCAGTTATTGATCAGCAGAGCGTTGGAGACCGTTATGCTCCTCAGAGCTCGGCGACCGGCTCTGTAGCTCTACGTGGTCTGACCCTTCGTGGCCGAGTCGCTGTGGTTCCTAAACGCTTCCCCTTTTCAGTAACACCACTCACAGTTGATGCTGGAAAATCTAGGGGGGAAGAAAGTTTGCAACGGTGGCGTCATATTCCAGCACCACACTCGAATCCAGCGGCTCTTTAGACCCGTTCTTTCACTAACGTGTGTGAAGGCTGGCTGCAAGGCTAGCTGCTTGATTTTATACACCTGTGGCAACGAGACCGACTGAAACACCTGAAGTCAATGATTAAGAGGTGTGTCCCAGTGCTTTTGTCCATATAGCGTAAAGGGGATGTCCATTATGCCCACTTCATAATGAAGCACATGACCATGACAGCGAGCATCACGTGAGACCAGTCAGAGTGAGATGGCGAGTATACACGCATTTATAGTTGACGCTCCTGCCGCTGGCGGTGATGACGTAATGGACACGTGCAAGTGAACTCTCTCGCGCAGCTGCCCCTGAAGCCCCCCTCGCCGCTGGCTGCTCTCTATGATAGTAAAATAATATAAATCCTGACAGAATTTTAAAAAGTTTGCTGCCTAAATGAAACAAAAGACCAACTCAGAACTGAATGTTCGTCTTTATAGAGCGGCTCCTGATTTACCGTCCCGTAACGGCGGTCAAATCCAGGCCGAATCTCAAACGCCTCTATGCTCCCTAAGTAGTGCACTAGGGAAGTTTTGAACTCGAGCTTCTGCGGCCGAACCGTGGCTACTTGTCGAGTGTGGCTGTGGCTGAAGCCCAGTTGACCATTTTCAGCTGTATTATGCGCTGCTGGGCTGAAGGAGCCAGTGTTTAGATTGCTGAGTAGTGTGCACTCTGTAGGGAGCACGGATGCATTTGAGATTCAGCCCCAGTGTGTAAACAAGGGCCCGTTAGCTTGGTGCTAAATGCGATTCGCGGTGGTAATGTGGAAAAAGCACCTGCTTTATCACATATTTATATATGTGTGTTTATTTAGCTGTGTGGTTTCCCAAAAAGACCCAATTTCAAAAACAAACAATACTTCATATCAGTATTATGAACACTAACGGCTCTGAGGTTTCGCTGAATTATTTTACATATTGACTGGAAAAAGCAGGTGAACGGCTGTCTCTGGGTTGTTACTGCAGAGTGAACAAGTGTTTTCAATGTTGGGTTTAAATTTTATACAGTCGTTTTTAGCTGAGGAGGTTTTATGTAGAAGTTTATGTGGCATTTTATTAGTAATTCGGTGTCAGTTAGGAAGGAGCCGGATCTTCTTCCATCGAATGTCTTCGGGAAGCTGATTCCAACACCATATGACATGATGTAGTGTATCAACATCCTTTAGGAACTGAGTTTTCATACAGTAGATCTGGTTTTGTTTCTCTGAACTCATGCGAGTGAAACTGAAATGCTTCATAGCATCCTTCACCGGCGTTTATGTGGAAAACTGGCACTAATTTTCAGGAATAAATGGGAAAATACATTTACATGTGTCAGAAAGTACAACAAGTCTATTATTATGTGCCTCACTGCCATCTATCGTATCACAAAACTACCATGAAACAGCGTCTCAGATCATCAGGCAGTGAATTCAGAACCAGTTCATGTAGGAACTTTCTGTGAGGAGCTTTTAGAGGGAGACGTCTGGTTCCCATCACCACCACTGTGAGGAGGTTTTAGAGGGGGACGTCTGGTTCCCATCACCACCACTGTGAGGAGGTTTTAGAGGGGAACGTCTGGTTCCCATCACCACCACTGTGAGGAGCTTTTAGAGGGGAACGTCTGGTTCCCATCACCACCACTGTGAGGAGGTTTTAGAGGGGAACGTCTGGTTCCCATCACCACCACTGTGAGGAGCTTTTAGAGGGGGACGTCTGGTTCCCATCACCACCACTGTGAGGAGCTTTTAGAGGGGGACGTCTGGTTCCCATCACCACCACTGTGAGGAGCTTTTAGAGGGGGACGTCTGGTTCCCATCACCACCACTGAGAACGGCTCTGACTGTGAATTTATCTAGAACAGAGCGTTTCACACCAAACCGCTCTGAACGACTCTGTTTACGTCTCAGTCGTTTAAACGTGTAGAAATGTTTGAAAATCAGCTGAATTTCTCTTCACCGACACGACCGAGTTTAAGCAAGTGTGCATGCGATTAGGGTAATGCTAACGTTAGCACCATTAGCCTCGTAGCTTCAGTGTAAAACAAAGGAAGTCTTTAGATACTGAACTTATCTTGGCTGATTGACTACATTTGGGGCTTGAAGGGAAAGTCTGGTCCTTTTAGTTTGGCCTAAATATTCCCTTTTGTACTGATTCAGTTAAAGTTAAAGCTAAATGAGCATAAAGTAGCTACTCTGGGTCGTCCTCGGGTCACATCAGTGCAATATTAATGCAAAAAGAAAGAATGAAACCTTAAGAAACAAAGAACTGCTGAAAGTCGGTGTGAATGGGCAGTGATAACGCATTCTCGGCATCGGGGAGCATCTCTGAGCCGGCTGAGCGCCGTATTTACATGGGTCAAAAGAGCTCCACCGATTCTTATTGTGTGAAATGAAATGTTTAACACACAATGTGTACAATAGTTGTATTAATGTTATGCTATGAAATTCCTGCTAAATGGGTTTGGCACCACCTGCTGGTTGGTCAGTGTGTGTGTGTGTGTGTGTGTGTGTGTGTGTGTGTGTGTGTGTGTGTGTGTGTGTGTGTGTGTGTGTGTGTATATATATATTTATATCCCCAAAAAATAAAGGGAACACTCAAATAACACATCCTAGATCTGAATGAATGAAATATTCTCATTGAATACTTTGTTCTGTACAAAGTTGAATGTGCTGACAACAAAATCACAAAAATCATCAATGGAAATCAAATTTATTAACCAGTGGAGGCCTGGATTTGGAGTCACACACAAAATTAAAGTGGAAAAACACACGACAGGCTGATACAACTTTGATGTGATGTCCTTAAAACAAGTCAAAATGAGGCTCAGTGTTGTGTGTGGCCTCCACGTGCCTGTATGACCTCCCTGCAACACCTGGGCATGCTCCTGATGAGGTGGCGGATGGTCTCCTGAGGGATCTCCTCCCAGACCTGGACTACAGCATCCGCCAACTCCTATACAGTCTGTAGTGCAACGTGGCGTTGTTGGATGAAGCGAGACCTGATGTCCCAGATGTGCTCAATCGGATTCAGGTCTAGGGAACGGGCGGGCTGGTCCATAGCTTCAATGCCTTCATCTTGCAGGAACTGCTGACACTCCAGCCACATGAGGTCTAGCATTGTCCTGCATTAGGAGGAACCCAGGACCAACCGCACCAGCATATGGTCTCACAAGGGGTCTGAGGATCTCATCTCGGTACCTAATGGCAGTCAGGCTACCTCTGGCGAGCACATGGAGGGCTGTGCGGCCCTCCAAAGAAATGCCACCCCACACCATTACTGACCCACTGCCAAACCGGTCATGCTGAAGGATGTTGCAGGCAGCAGATCGCTCTCCACGGTGTCTCCAGACTCCGTCATGTCTGTCACATGTGCTCAGTGTGAACCTGCTTTCATCTGTGAAGATCACAGGGCGCCAGTGGCGAATTTGCCAATCCTGGTGTTCTCTGGCAAATGCCAAGCGTCCTGCATGGTGTTGGGCTGTGAGCACAACCCCCATCTGTGGACGTCGGGCCGTCATACCATCCTCATGGAGTCGGTTTCTAACCGTTTGTGCAGACACACGCACATTTGTGGCCTGCTGGAGGTCATTTTGCAGGGCTCTGGCAGCTCCTCCTGTTCCTCCTTGCACAAAGGCGGAGGTAGCGGTCCTGCTGCTGGGTTGTTGCCCTCCTACGGCCTCCTCCACGTCTCCTGGTGTACTGGCCTGTCTCCTGGTAGCGCCTCCAGCCTCTGGACACTACGCTGACAGACACAGCAAACCTTCTTGCTACAGCTCGGATTGATGTGCCATCCTGGATGAGCTGCACTACCTGAGCCACTTGTGTGGGTTGTAGAGTCCGTCTCATGCTACCACGAGTGTGAAAAACCACCAACATTCAAAAGTGACCAAAACATCAGCCAGAAAGCAGAAAGGTACTGAGAAGTGGTCTGTGGTCCCACCTGCAGAACCACTCCTTTATTGAGTGTGTCTTGCTTGTGTTTTACTAATTCGATAAGATAAAATGAGATACTCCTTTATTAGTCCCACAACAGGAAATTTTACAGTGATCTGTGAATCGTTTGTCATCAAATCAAGCCCATATCTGTGCAGGGTAAGCTTAAATTGGATGATTCACAGTCTGAATATCTGAACTTGGATTAGTCACAGCCTGAGTATTTTAACCTGGATTAATCAGCTCCCGAGTGTCCCCATTATCAGGAAATCGTGATTCCTAGTGACGCTACAACCGTCCACAGCTGGGAGCTCAAGATAGCAAAATTGGCTTCGCTCTCTCAGGGTGGGTAGGATGGTCCTTGTAAGTTTGGAAGCCGGTGAGGGTCTCAGAGCACTCGTCACTCAAATCAGAAGATCCACCGAGTTCTCGGATCAGTTCCTCGCACTTTGATGGACTCCGCTGACTGAGGGCGGTGCTGCAGAGCTCCTGCATCTCAGGCTCCCCCTGTGATCCTTCCTCCTCAAGGTCAGTGTCTGGGGATGTTCTTGCTGCTTTACAGCAGAACACCGTGTAATTAATGAAAGCGTTCATGACAGCGTAGATGATGTAATATAGGAGTCCCTCGTTGAAACAAGATACTTCCATTCTCCAGGGCTTGTTCAAGAGGTCTTCATGCACTTCACTGATAATATAAGACATGGCATCGTCCTCGTCAGGGAAGAGCTGCGCATCAGATGCCTCAAAGGTAATATTAATCCAGGCCAGCATCTTCACTTCTTCCATCAAACGACCCACCAGATGCTCGTAGAGGAACCATACAGGGAATTGAGGATGAAATGTAGACTCCAGCCATCTGACCAGCTCCTCAGCAGTCTTCATGAAGAACCTAAGGATCTTGGAGTCTTTAGGATACCCAAACAGAGTTTCCTCCTCATCCTCTGAGGACACCTGTTCATGCTCAGGCTCTGGAGTTTCATTTCCCAAAAGCCGAGCACTGAACACAGCGTCAAGGGCCACTTCCGGGGTCCTGTGAAAGAACAAAGGATGGCTTTAGTCTTGAGTGTAAACTAATGGCTTAAATAATCTCAAAATCAGAAAAACATGCACGAGAACCTGAACAACACTCACCTTTCTGACTGCACAGCAGATGGTGGAGGTGGGCCATCGTTCACACCCAGGCCAACTTTCTCCATCCTGTTATCTGGTGTTTGAATTCACACAAAGATTAGATCAGTGAACACTGTTAACCTCAGAACGGAAATTCTGTCTAAAAATTCCCTCAATAGTTGATTTTTCCCCCCTTGAAACAGAAATATGCTGAAAAGCTATTTCCAATTAAAATGATAATCCACTCAGTTTCACTTCTTACCTTTCATGGGCTGAATTGGTGGTTTCCCGCCTTTCACTGGAGGCAGAAAGCTGGAAGACTGTAGAGCCGCATCCAGAGCCCAGACAGAATAGAGACAAAGGAAAAAGTGTTACTATGTGAATAGAAGAGAACTCACCACACATGTATTCATATGCATACAGATACACTATATTGCCAGAAGTATCCAGTCACCCATCCAAATCAGTGAATTCAGGTGTTCCAATCACTTCCATGGCCACAGGTGTATAAAGCCGAGCCCCTAGGCCTGCAGACTGCTTCTACAGACATTAGTGAAAGAATGGGTCGCTCTCAGGAGCTCAGTGAATTCCAGCGTGGTACCGTGATCGGACGCCACCTGGGCAGTAAGTCCAAAAGTTCCCATAAACACACTCCTAACCCTTGTGGAAAGCCTTCCCAGAAGAGCTAAAGCTGTTATAGCTGCAAAGGGTGAGTGACCATCATATTAAACCCTATGGATTAAGAATGGGATGCCACTCAAGTTCATATGCGTGTGAAGCTAGACGAGCGAATACTTTTGATAATAGGGTGTATACACACATATATAGAAAACATATATAAATAACTTCTAACTGAAGAGTCTGTAATGTTCACTGGCCAAATACAAAAACACTCCTCTTTCACTGTCGTCATTCACTGAACGTTCATGCAGAAATCTGATATATGGCAATATATGGGTTTCAGTACTTCACAGATTACCATACATGGATTTGCCTCATATACAACTTGTATTTATCACATGTGGGCTTATATTTGACGTGACGTGTACGCCAATTCATTTGAAATGGGCCATTTTCAAACATGGGACACAAATATATGTGTAACAATATATAATAGAAAACATCCATATAGGGAAAGCATGTGTTACTCCTATATGCTTCATGTTATGTAATGTAATAAGGTTTTTAAGCTACTGCATTGTTTCTTCCACCTCTATTGGAGTGAACGTTAGTATAAAAGCCACATTATTAAACAAGCGCATTATAAGTTATTCACTAAAATCATTAAAGCATGAAATAAACGAATAAAACGAATATTTTAAAGTAAACAGACCCGATAGTAATTTCACCACTGTGCTGTGATGTATATAACCATAAGGAATGTATGTATGAGATATTATATATGTGTGTACGTATGATCAATATATTATGCATATATGTCCATTATTTGATATTTACATGTACGTACATGAATATATGCGCCTCTGTGTGGAAAATCTGTCTGACACTAATATGTGTGTGTATTTATGGCCATATGTCAGATTTCTATACATGTGGAAGTTGTTTTTGACTCATGAACTCACTTATGTTATTAAAAGGGGAGGATAAAAGTCCTAATCCTGGACCTCCATAAGCATTCCGGTTCTGACTTACCGTTCCTGGTTCAGGTTCGGGTTCGGGTTCTGCGTCCATTCTCGCGTCTGCACTGTAAACCGACTCAAACACGACTGACAGATCTTCAGCCAGCGCTCGCCTTTTATAGAGGCCGCCACTGTGACGTCATTGCCGCGGCCACTATAAAGGTGAGGACTTGTCACCATGGTAGCAGACGCAGCGATCAAAACGTCACCCCTTCATATTTCATAATACTGATATAAAGTATTGTTTGTTTTTGAAATTGGGTCTTTTTGGGAAACCACACAGCTAAATAAACACACATATATAAATATGTGATAAAGCAGGTACTTTTTCCACATTACCACCGCGAATCGCATTTAGCACCAAGCTAACGGGCCCTTGTTTACACACTAGGGCTGAATCTCAAATATATCCGTGCTCCCTACAGAGTGCACACTACTCAGCAATCTAAACACTGGCTCCTTCAGCCCAGCAGCGCATAATACATCTGAAAATGGTCATCTGGGCTTCAGCCACAGCCACACTCGACAAGTAGCCAAGGTTCGGCCGCAGAAGCTCAAGTTCAAAACTTCCCTAGTGCACTACTTAGGGAGCATAGAGGCGTTTGAGATTCGACCTGGATTTGACCGCCGTTACGGGACGGTAAATCAGGAGCCGCTCTAGAAAGACGAACATTCAGTTCTGAATCGGTCTTTTGTTTCATTTAGGCAGCAAACTTTTTAAAATTCTGTCAGGATTTATATTATTTTACTCTCATAGAGAGCAGCCAGCGGCGAGGGGGGCTTCAGGGGCAGCCGCGCGAGAGAGTTCACTTGCACGTGTCCAACACGTCATCACCGCCAGCGGCAGGAGCGTCAACTATAAATGCGTGTATACTGGTCATCTCACTGCTGGAATATGACGCCACCGTTGCAAACTTTCTTCCCCCCTAGATTTTCCAGCATTAACTGTGAGTGGTGTTACTGAAAAGGGGAAGCGTTTAGGAACCACAGCGACTCGGCCACGAAGGGTCAGACCACGTAGAGCTACAGAGCCGGTCGCCGAGCTCTGAGGAGCATAACGGTCTCCAACGCTCTGCTGATCAATAACTGCAGAGTTCAAATCTCCTCTGGCATCACCATCAGCACAAAAACTGCGCCGGTAAATCTGGTTAACTCCAGTTAATATTATGACAGACTGCTAATAACAGAGAATTAAGTTTATGGTGGTGTGAGATTTTCTTTTTGGAGTCAAAGAACAGTCAAAAATGTCTTTGCCAGATTTATTCAGAGAATTCTTCAGAGAAAAACAGGTTTTTTTGATGCTGTAGAGAAAAAGGACCAATCATGCAAAAATCATTGATTAAATGTTGAAAAGGAACTGCAGTAGAACGGAAAGGAAAGTAAAGAGTAAAACAAAGAAACAAGACATAAGTCAGAGAGACTCGGGCGTGGTTCGCTTGTTTCCATTTGCATGAACTGATCTGGACATATCTGGACATTGGTCAAAGAGAGCATGCGCCGTTCTTTTAGCACAACCATTGATCGTGATTTAACACAAAGCTCCCAGGCTGTTCTTTGGGAAGGGGTTAAAAACCATTCTTGGCATGTTAAATACCAGGTGGTGGTTTTGTCCCGTTTAACACTGGGCTGCATACTTGGTCCCAGCACATCTAAGTTTAAAAGTCACACCAGATTATAGATGGTTATGCCATTAGATAATATAGCTAATCGATGGATACATATTTAACCACAGAGAATCAATATATCGATAATAAACACTGGAGAGTGTCGACGGGACACAGTCTCTCTCAGTGGGTCCTCATTAGAACAGATAAACACTCAAGATTTAACACAGTTGAGGTTAATGGGGTTAAAGAAATGCAGAATCAAGCCGCCCAAACAATAAAAGCTGAGCATGCTCAGAAGGTGCATATAGAAGTGAGTCAAAGCAGTGATTAGATTCCTTTGTGCTTTTATATAGCAAGTTTTACAGTGAGCCGACTACTAATCCCAGCTGACGAGCTCATCTGATAGCCTCGGAAATAAATGCACCAAAGAAATGACATCAGTTTTGGATGGCTGGTGTTGATGGTGGGTCACCAGTGACCTTCAGCTCCTGCAGCTTCTGTTTCACGTTGTCGTATTCCTTCTGCCACACGTCTTCGGAAAGGGAGGACGGGTCGATCTCCAGGAAATTGTAGGCGTCCTTGGACTGCACTCTGAATATCTGAACAGCTTTCCCACAGGAGAGACCAAACCCTTCCCAAACCTGTGAAATGTAACAAATTCCGACAGTCAGGACCGAAGTGCAGGATGTTGTTGAACTTTGGGGCCACACAGCTTCAACCACTTGACCCAACATTTGATCGGCATTTAATGTCGAATGTTAATGTTAAGGCTGTGTTAAGCTAAGAATGCAGAGCGTACCAACACTGAATACTAGAGTTGGTGGTATTCACAGTTTGCTGTTGATGCTGAAGAAGTAAAGCTGTAATTCTTTCTTTTTTCCATTTGCACACAAAGACTATGATCTACTATTTTACAACAGATCAGTGCAGTTGAATAGACACACAGTGTTTTTTTGGTTAAAGAAGTGATGAGGTAAACATGGTAAGTTAGACAGCTGCTATACCTGCTAGACTACCAGGCGATATAACTACTGCTAACATCTACAGCTTTACTCTTTTGTATGTTTGACCTCGATTTTAGGAATTCTTATCATTCCCAAAACTTCTGAAAAGTGTATGTAGCTCAGGCTGCCATGATAAACGCACATGACAGATGTTACTGATTGTATGGACTACACTTCCCATGAACACGCACAAGGACATGAAGACTGGTACCTGTACCGTTACTTATGGGCTCAAAACACTATCGCTAAAAACTCATTTGAACAGCAAAGTAAAAATAATGACAATAGTTTTTGCCAAATTCAGCAACCAAAATCAGCCCGAATCAGTTGCTGAGTGTCTTTGCATGGTCGTCTAATGTGATTCTGCTTGCATACTGACAGACATCAGTTACCTTTGAGGCTGCCTGGATAGACTTCACAAATTCCTCCTTAAACTCGGGTTCTTCAATGAGATCTTCATCAACAAAGGTCTTGTCTTTGATGTTGCCCAGCAACATGTAGACGTTTTCCCAAAAGCCCTTAAGGTGAACAAGAATCTTCTGGATTTTACTCAGAAAATACTGGACTTCTCCAAGGTGGGTTGGTTCAGGGATGGTACCTAACAAAAGCAGGGACAGGACAAAACATGCAGCGTTACACTCGTGTTCACACTGTCAGCTTGGCTGCCCCTTTGTTTTTGTTTTTTTTTTCTATTTTCGCTACCTTTGTGTACTTAAAGCCCGACCTACACTGCATGACTTTAGCCTCGGTTTAACCCTGACTCGCCTCTTGTACAGACACTCACACACTAAACACTGTCCTGTTCAGCTTTGTTACACGTGATTACAGAGGTGAATGAGTGTCACGATCGGCCCGTCCCAGTCCTGTCCATGTGTTCTTGTTGTTTTGGTCCAGCCCCTTTGTTTCAGGACCCCACCCCTGATTGTCTCCACCTGTCTCCCGCTTTTCCCTCATTTACCCTGTGTTATTTAAGCCCTGTGCTTGCCCCTTGTCTTTGCTGGTCTTTGTTATCTGCACTGTTGTTTGTTGGATGTATTGGTGTTTGAATTATTGTCTGAACTGTTTGGTTGTTTGCTGTGTTTCCTATCATGTCTGTACCCGAATCGATCCGTGTTGGCTACATGAACCTGGGCCGTTTAGACTACGACCCTGGATTTGCCCCAGGCTCATCTCCGCACATGCGCCCGCCTCCTTGCTCCCAACCGTTACAATGAGGGGGACTTTTTTCAGTGCTGAAACTCATTTTCTGTCATATTCTCTTTCTTGCCTAGCTGTCCAGTGTGACCGCCCTCACAAACAAAGACAGGAAATTCTCTGAAAGTCTTTAAACAGATTTCAAAAGTCAAATAAAATCAAATTTATTTGTATAGCGCTTTTTACAACGGATGTTGTCACAAAGCAGCTTTACAGAATTTCGGAAAAGAGAGTTTTAACAGGAGTGTAAGAATGTACAACCCCCCCCCCCCCCCCCCCCCCCCCCCCCCCCCCCGGGGGGCAAGCCAGGGCAACAGTGGAAAGGAAGAACTCCCTCAGAACTGAGAACTGAGGAAGAAACCTTGGGAGGAACCAGGCTCACCAGGGGGGACCCATCCTCCTCTGGTCAAACTACCTACAAGTGATTATACTACTAATATTAATAGCAGTAACATTAGTATTAGGAATAGCTAGGAGTCTATGAAAACATCACTGTAGGGTGGGCAGCTAGTCTAAGGCAGGTGTGGGCAGCTGGTCTGAAGTGGGTAGCAGGAGGGCTCGGCAGTCTATCGTCCTTCAGTGTCCGACCGGACATGTGGGGCGGTCGTATACTTGGAAAGAAAGCAGGGAGATGGAAGGTTGTGTAGCGCACACCGGGCCTAAGTACATATTTTATACTCCATATCTGAAAGATGTCAATCAGCAGTATCACTACTTCAGAATCTTTTGTCATAATTTAAAGGCTTAATGTGTGATGATGGAAACATTCAAGCACAAACGTCCATTGACAGTTAAAGATGCTCACCTTGCTCGATCTGTACTTTGGCCAGCTTCATCCGCAAGTCGATTGTCTGGACCTGCAGGTTCCACTCTTTTTGTTTCAGTGAAATCTTTTCAGCAGTGAGTTGATTCAGTTCTGCTTCAAGAGCCTTGGTTTTTGCAGCCACTTCAGGAGAGGTTGCTCTATCGTAAATGGACTTAACAATCGGACCAATTATAGGCACAATGGCGGCTAAGATGCTGAGGCCACTGCTTTTAGCAGCTGCATCTTTTACAACACCCTGTAGCTCACGGTTTTTGGCATCAATCTTCTGCTCTGTTTCTGTGAGCTGTGCAGTGGTTTTTTTCAGCTCCTCTTCAAGCTTTCTAATCTCCTCTGTCATCACTTCAATCTCCTTGGAAAGCTGACTCAGCTGTTTCTCCGTCTCACTTTTTTCGGTGATGACGTCACTGGTAGTCGTAGCCACATCTTTGTTGTGTGTGTCGTACCTGAATGTGAAACACTGAAGTCAGTCATGCAGTGTCTTGCAGTCGGTAGTTTCTTTCACTGTGCCTGTTATATGAGCTGGATCTGTCCTGCACTTGTACAGAAAGTTTGAGCACTGCTGGTCAGATGACATATTTGATTAACTTTTGAAGAAAAAAGAAATAAAACTTTTTCTGGAAATTTGAATTCAGTTACTTTATACTTGATTAAACATTCACAGCTATAGTAAAAGCACGTCTGTCCTAACCATCTAGGAGTCTCTCTTGTTGTTTGTGGAATTTTCACCCACTTTTCCTGGCAAGACACTTCGACCTCTCCTATATTTTTGGACTATCTCACTCTCAGTCAGGCCATTCCTGTAAGCTTCAGCTTGCATTTCTTAAAGTTTTTTGTGGTTGATTTAAAGCGATTTTTAGCCCATTGACCTGCTGTAGTAGCCAGCCTCTTTTCAACTTCAGTTTATTGACTGACTGTCACATTTGCTTCCAAAATGCAATAATATTCAGTGTGTTGCACAAATAGGGAAAAATGAGAGCTGCCACGTGTTTAAACTTTATTTCTTTTTCATTTCTGTAAGGCTGCAAACCAAGGAAAAAAAAAGCGAAAATGACCAAATAACCATTAATCAAGAAAATTTTAAGAAACCAAATCCACATCTTTCACACAGAGAGAGACTCATATCAGCGGAGCCGAGTCTCCCGTTCCCAGTAAAGCTAACCAGACGGAACAGGAGGGCTTCACCAAGCAAACTTTTTTCCTTCAACATGGCACAAATGAATGTGGTTAAAGCGACTAATAATGGTTTTAAAGCCATACAGGCACTTCTGGCTCTTTATCTTACAGGATATTTGTATGTTATGCAGACCTGCAGACCAAGAGAAACAGACTGTCACAGTGTTTTCAGGCCTGCACTGGAAGGGGGTGAGGGAGGGGCCCTCTCATGAGCATAGCTCGCCCCCTAGTTCTTATACAGTGGAACTGCTTTCTATGAATGAATAAACCAAATGGACTGAGAATTAATAAAAATAAAAACACATTGGAATAACTGGGGGTTCCTCTCTCTGTTGCCATAGCCTGGCCATATCACAGGTGGAATTCCTTCTTACCTCTGCCCATGCAATGCTTGTGTCACTGACTGCCACATGACCCCAAAGCATAATAGATCCTCCCCAACGCTTAACAGTTGGCACGATATCCTTTTCACCTAATGCTGCTCCTTTTCTCAAGTCCTACCTTTGGTGATTGTAGCCAAAGGGTTTCATTTTTACTTCATCAATTAATTTACGTCCAAAATGTTAATGTCAATAAACAATAGTTTGCTGGAAGGCCGCGTTTACTTCTTTTCACTTCAAAAACCAATGAAATATGTCATTCAGCCCGGAGTACCCAAAGTTTTGCATACAACTGAATATCAGAGGAGTTTCCTGGGTCTTAAAGATGTGGGCATTCGACGCCGACAATGAATATCAAAGTGGAACAGAGAAACTGAAGAGCACAACAAACAAACAACATGCCGCTACAGACAAAACAGCAAGACTTCACAACATTCATAGCCACATCATTCAGATTTAATCTCCACAAACGTGTTCAAAATACACAAGATATAAATATTGTTACCTGTCCACCATCTTTTCCACATCACGGATAATTTCAGTGATCCACGTTCTTGCTTTCTCCAGGTACTTTATAGCCAGTACTGGTTTATTTTTCTCAACAGCGCGAATCAGCATTGGAAACAGTGACGAAACTAAATTGTTACTGGTGCCCACACACTGTGATGGAGAGAAGATCGTGATGTATGTAAGTTTACATTTGGTCACATTTCAGATGAGTAGGAATTGGCTCTGAAGGTACGTCCTCACTAAAAGTTGTTACAGGCAACCTATTTTCAGCTATACATACATATATATATATATATATATATATATATATATATATATATATATATATATATATATATCCATCCATCCATCCATTTTCTAGGCCGCTTCTCCGTCAGGGTCGCGGGGGGATGCTGGAGCCTATCCTGTCTGGACAGGACGCCAGTATATATATATATATATATAGCTATATAGCTTAAAAATATATTGTCCAGCAATGCGTTCTCCACAGAACAGACGAGTTGTTGTGTTTGGCAGGATTTAATGTAGGAAAATATGCAATTTGTGAAAAGATTTCAAGGTAAAGTATTAAGAGGACTGCAACCCTGAGGTGCTCACTCTATGAGTCCGTGAAGGAAAATGAGCTCCTGAATGCTACTTCTTGTTTCTTCTGAACGTTCTCTATTAGCTCACATCCTCTTCTGTCCAGCTTCATGCAATCACCACTAGATGCCAATAAAGAGCCTACGAAAGAAACACTAAGCTGAATCCAATACAGAAGGGGTTTCTGATGTGCAGAAACAGGTTCTGAATGGGTTTCTATTGAGCAGAACTTGGTCCTGACTGGGTTTCTGATCATCTTATTAGTTCAACCAGGTTCTGAATTTGTTTCTGATCAGCAGGAACTGGTTCTGAATTGGTTTCTGATCAGCAGGAACTGGTTCTGAATTGGTTTCTGATGAGCAGAAACTGGTTTTGAATGGGTTTCTATTGAGCAGAACTTGGTCCTGACTGGGTTTCTGATCATCTTTTTAGTTCAACCAGGTTCTGAATTTGTTTCTGGTGAACTGAAATTGGTTCTGAAGGGGTTTCTGATGTGCAGAACCTGGTTCTGAATGAGTCTCTGTTTACACAGATGTTTTGAGAAAGTTTAACAGACCTTCAGCAGAACAGCTTCAGAGGATCCGAAGAGAAGTTGGGTCTCCAGGGCTCGCATCCGGAGCAGCCTCTCCAATTTGGGGAATTTCGCCAGACACAGGTAGGAGATGTGGTACAGCAGGGAGACCTGCTGAGACGATGGGAGGAGCTCCTCAACGAACCCTGAGCTCGATACAGAGGTGGCTGGCACACCCTCTGTGATTTCCACAAAAAGAATGTAAATAATTTCACTAATCAAGCATTAATCTGTGGTAGGATACATCAAATGACTGGTATTGTTTTACTTACAACCTGAGGAAGAAGCAGCTTAGAAAATTGTGTGTGTGTGTGTGTGTGTGTGTGTGTGTGTGTGTGTGTGTGTGTGTGTGTGTGTGTGTGTGTGTTTGACTTGCCTTTGCTGTTAGCCATTGTGTTTAAAGTCAGGGGGGTTCTGTTTTTCCTAAAGATCAATAAAAATATTTTACAGCAGTGCTTAGAAACGCATTGTTCACTAAATATAAGTTTTGAAAGTGAATAAATTAAACAGAGAGGATCTTACCTGTAGAGCTGTGAGGACTGCGCTTCTTACAGATGTTCAGTGCTGTTGCGTTTTTATATGTAATGACACCGAAAGAAAGGGCCAGGTAAAGACCAAAAGATGAGGCTATCCAAGGGTTTGACAAGAAGCGTGGTCGGTAAACAGGCGTGGTCCAGATCCAATCAGCAAAAAGGTACAGAATGGCAACCGTAACCAGAGGGCAAAGACAAAAGGGGAAAACCAGAAATCCAGAAAACCAGTCCAAAAACGAAAAAGGCAATCACACAAACGCACACTGGAGAAGTTTGCCCTGAACGAGGACTTGATGACTGCAGTAGTTCTACAAGAGAAGCAGTACTTCAGGAGTGCTGATTGGAGAACGAGGGGAGATCAGGTGACGTCTCAGAGGATTCTAGCTGGAGGGATGTGTAACATTTATACTTTAAATGGCCCACCTGATTTGAGAAATATGTGAAGCGTAGGATGTGTACCTTTCTCATTAATTTGGAAATAGGGCATCTGATACAGTGCACTTCTAGTCTTCGAGAATGTAGAAGACTGCAGGATGTGAAAAGTTTTAATTTGAATGTGGAAATTTTCAATGTAACTTTATAATTTGGATTATCATTTATTATTATTATTATTATTATTATTATTATTGATTTTTCATTTAATTTAGCTTAAAACATCAGTGTGGCTCACTAAAGAGGAAATAATGCCATTGACGTTGCAGTTTGTGTGCTAGTGTGTTCTGTGTAAATGTAATCAGACCTGAACGCAGGGCAGAATTCACTCGTACAGCCGTAGAGCAAACCTACTTAACAAGTAGGCACATCTGCCAAGTTCACACTTGCAAAAGTTTGATTGATGGCCAGTCAACAGAAGAGTGATGAAGCAATAAATGGGAAAGAAGTCTTTTGCGCATATTGCCTGCAATTAATTACCAACGACCTTCGAAAGTCACTTCTTCTCTCATCAGATTCACGAGACCCCTGGACAGGACTCAATTTAGCCCACAAAATGGCGCGAGTGTCAGTGTGGCAGACGAGCTGTTGCTTTGCTCTGAGTGCACCGTGTTCAGCTATGCTTCTCCATCACTAGTAACAGCAGTGTTTCTAGCTTTGTTTGTGAGAAGCGTAAGTTAGTTTCATGTTTAACGGAGAAGATTATGCAGTTAGAGGTGCGTCCGGATGTTAGAAAAGAGCAGGGCTGGTCCGCAGGGCTCAGACTCGCTGTTAGAAGCTCCAGGTGCCTCAAGTAGAGCTGGCATGCCCTCAACTCTGGCAGCAGAGCCCTGACAGCACGGCAATTAGGTGGCGTCTCGGCAGCATAGCCACAAATCTAAAGCTACGCCACGGCATCACCACTCATCTCCCATTCACGTGTTCAACAGGTTTGCCTCACGCAGTGAGACCCTCTGAGACGCTTGTTTAAAGAGCCCTCGTCATAGGTGGTCCTATTTTATGGCACAGGAAAGCAGCTTCTGCCTTAGGGCCGCCAGTAGCTGTTAACTGTATATCAGGAGCCAGGGTGCTGGACATTAGAGGGACCCTGCTAGCTAACCGTAGATATTCGAGGATGATGCTTGTCTGCACCAATCATTGAAAAGTAAAATAATAAGGCAGAATAAGGTGCCGAATGGTATAATGCCCACACTCGAGCTTTGAAACAGTCTGTCAGACAACTAAAGCGAAAATGGTGCCTTCTGAACTAGAAGTGTTCCAGTGCGCCTGGAGGGATTATAGCCTTATAAACTAGAGAAGGGCACTTGCTACAGCACGCTCAGCCCGTCTCTAATCCTCAGAGAAAACAATAAGAATAATCCTAAATTATTACTTAGCACAATTTCTAAAATAACTAAGAACCAATCAGTTACTGAACCCCAGATGCCATCAGCCTATAGCAAATGATTTTATGAATTCCTTTAGTGATAAAATAGAAGAAATTAGGCAGAAAATTCAGAAACACAGTTAAACTCTACAAACCTGCTGCCTTATAACGCCAGTCTAGATCCTGAGAATAAAAGAATAACTGCTTAGAGGCTGGAATCGTTTACCTCACTTCAAGAAAATGAACGACTTAACGTATTATACATACCGTACGTACCAAGCTTCTCCACGATTGTTGGAAGGGTCAGATGAGCTGAGGAGGTGGCGGAGATGATGTGGACTGCTTGTGTAGTTTTGTGTCTCCAGCTGCTGATAAGACTTTCATCTGGTAAGTGCAGCTCTGTCAGAGCATTCTAAGTGTGGGGCAGGGGGACTTTGTGGTTTTGTCAGGGCATTTTCAGAGGAGGAAGGGTGTTGTTGCTTTATCAGGGTGTATCTTAGTGTGAGGCAGGTTACTTTGTGGTTTTGTCAGGGCGTTTTCAGAGGAGGAAGGATCTGACTTTGGGCTTTGGTTTCCGTAGCATTCGCAATAGCATGACAGGCTGTGCTAGCAGGAGTGGAGGATGAGACTACAGATCTATATGTAGCAGAGCGTCTGGGTTTTAGCTTCAATGTGGACCAGTTTTACTCATATTAGCAGCAGAGCCACGTGTCCTGCTGGCCCAGGTCTGTGGGTCTCCACTGCCTGCTGCTCTGGTAAGCCCTCCACCAGTTGTCTAGGGATAACATTCATACATGGTGCTCCTCATTTAATGCAGGAATGCCAGTCCTTAATGTCTGATAACAAAATAAAAAGAACAAGTGAAAGATGACACAACTAAGAAGAGGAGTGTCTGAACATCGAGGAAGCAAGAAGCAAGCAAAATAAATGGAACTTCACTGTCAGTTAATGATGTATAATAATGGTACATTATTGTACTGGCAGTGTAAGAAAAAGGCTGTGCCTCGATTTCACAATAGATCTTAACTGAAAAGGAAGCAAAATAAAGAAACAGGTGGCATTCAGAGCATAAAAAATGAACCCTCAGATGAAGAGTCAAAAAAAAGTGACACATATTACTGCAAAAATACAAACAATATCCAACCAGAATGTTTCTAAATGCTCAGAACTTCAGTTCTGTAACATACTGGACTAACTTTCCTCTTTTGATTAAGGATTCAGAAATTCCAGAAATTCCACAAAAAATCCCTTCTCGTCTGAGCGCACAAGATGGCAGACAGCAAAGGTAGGTGGTTGGTAGAGGTGATTTGGTGTGAAATGGTCCAGATGTCTTTACAGTGGTGGTGATGGGAACCAGGCGTCGCCATGACTACAACACAGATATAGACACTTTATTTACCATCCAGTACCACCAGAGCACCTACAGTCTTCTGAGCTTATATGGAATGTTGATGATGGAAAATAGTGGAAAATCTGGAATAATGAGTTTTCTTTGGGGACTATTTTGCCGCACAGCGTCCTGCATGTCTCCCTCCACCATGAATGGAGTTTATAAATATGTTTTAGGCTTAAAATCAGAGGTGGGAAAAAGTCACTATGTCTCAAGTTCCGAATCAAAACCGTCTAATCTCAATTCAAGTCCCAAGTCCTATTATTATCATTATATTAATGTTATTAATTTAATTTAATTTTTTTTTACCATTTAACAAAATGCATGGTACACACATAACCATAACATACATAATGTAGAGCAGCATCTATACACAGAAATAATTTTTTTATATAGTTTTTTTTTTTTTTTAAAGAACTTTATATTTGAAGAGGTGCGGCACGGTGGTGCGGTGGGTGGCGCTGTCACCTCACAGCAAGGAGGGCTCGATTCTCTGGCTGAGTGACCGGGGTCCTCTATGTGTGGAGTTTGCATGTTCTCCCCATGTCTTCGTGGGGTTCTTCCGGGTTCTCCGGTTTCCTCCCAGAGTCCAAAGACACTTTCATCTGGTAAGTGCAGCTCTGTCAGAGCATTCTAAGTGTGGGGCAGGGGGACTTTGTGGTTTTGTCAGGGCATTTTCAGAGGAGGAAGGGTGTTGTTGCTTTATCAGGGTGTATCTTAGTGTGAGGCAGGTTACTTTGTGGTTTTGTCAGGGCGTTTTCAGAGGAGGAAGGATCTGACTTTGGGCTTTGGTTTCCGTAGCATTCGCAATAGCATGACAGGCTGTGCTAGCAGGAGTGGAGGATGAGACTACAGATCTATATGTAGCAGAGCGTCTGGGTTTTAGCTTCAATGTGGACCAGTTTTACTCATATTAGCAGCAGAGCCACGTGTCCTGCTGGCCCAGGTCTGTGGGTCTCCACTGCCTGCTGCTCTGGTAAGCCCTCCACCAGTTGTCTAGGGATAACATTCATACATGGTGCTCCTCATTTAATGCAGGAATGCCAGTCCTTAATGTCTGATAACAAAATAAAAAGAACAAGTGAAAGATGACACAACTAAGAAGAGGAGTGTCTGAACATCGAGGAAGCAAGAAGCAAGCAAAATAAATGGAACTTCACTGTCAGTTAATGATGTATAATAATGGTACATTATTGTACTGGCAGTGTAAGAAAAAGGCTGTGCCTCGATTTCACAATAGATCTTAACTGAAAAGGAAGCAAAATAAAGAAACAGGTGGCATTCAGAGCATAAAAAATGAACCCTCAGATGAAGAGTCAAAAAAAAGTGACACATATTACTGCAAAAATACAAACAATATCCAACCAGAATGTTTCTAAATGCTCAGAACTTCAGTTCTGTAACATACTGGACTAACTTTCCTCTTTTGATTAAGGATTCAGAAATTCCAGAAATTCCACAAAAAATCCCTTCTCGTCTGAGCGCACAAGATGGCAGACAGCAAAGGTAGGTGGTTGGTAGAGGTGATTTGGTGTGAAATGGTCCAGATGTCTTTACAGTGGTGGTGATGGGAACCAGGCGTCGCCATGACTACAACACAGATATAGACACTTTATTTACCATCCAGTACCACCAGAGCACCTACAGTCTTCTGAGCTTATATGGAATGTTGATGATGGAAAATAGTGGAAAATCTGGAATAATGAGTTTTCTTTGGGGACTATTTTGCCGCACAGCGTCCTGCATGTCTCCCTCCACCATGAATGGAGTTTATAAATATGTTTTAGGCTTAAAATCAGAGGTGGGAAAAAGTCACTATGTCTCAAGTTCCGAATCAAAACCGTCTAATCTCAATTCAAGTCCCAAGTCCTATTATTATCATTATATTAATGTTATTAATTTAATTTAATTTTTTTTTACCATTTAACAAAATGCATGGTACACACATAACCATAACATACATAATGTAGAGCAGCATCTATACACAGAAATAATTTTTTTATATAGTTTTTTTTTTTTTTTAAAGAACTTTATATTTGAAGAGGTGCGGCACGGTGGTGCGGTGGGTGGCGCTGTCACCTCACAGCAAGGAGGGCTCGATTCTCTGGCTGAGTGACCGGGGTCCTCTATGTGTGGAGTTTGCATGTTCTCCCCATGTCTTCGTGGGGTTCTTCCGGGTTCTCCGGTTTCCTCCCAGAGTCCAAAGACACTTTCATCTGGTAAGTGCAGCTCTGTCAGAGCATTCTAAGTGTGGGGCAGGGGGACTTTGTGGTTTTGTCAGGGCATTTTCAGAGGAGGAAGGGTGTTGTTGCTTTATCAGGGTGTATCTTAGTGTGAGGCAGGTTACTTTGTGGTTTTGTCAGGGCGTTTTCAGAGGAGGAAGGATCTGACTTTGGGCTTTGGTTTCCGTAGCATTCGCAATAGCATGACAGGCTGTGCTAGCAGGAGTGGAGGATGAGACTACAGATCTATATGTAGCAGAGCGTCTGGGTTTTAGCTTCAATGTGGACCAGTTTTACTCATATTAGCAGCAGAGCCACGTGTCCTGCTGGCCCAGGTCTGTGGGTCTCCACTGCCTGCTGCTCTGGTAAGCCCTCCACCAGTTGTCTAGGGATAACATTCATACATGGTGCTCCTCATTTAATGCAGGAATGCCAGTCCTTAATGTCTGATAACAAAATAAAAAGAACAAGTGAAAGATGACACAACTAAGAAGAGGAGTGTCTGAACATCGAGGAAGCAAGAAGCAAGCAAAATAAATGGAACTTCACTGTCAGTTAATGATGTATAATAATGGTACATTATTGTACTGGCAGTGTAAGAAAAAGGCTGTGCCTCGATTTCACAATAGATCTTAACTGAAAAGGAAGCAAAATAAAGAAACAGGTGGCATTCAGAGCATAAAAAATGAACCCTCAGATGAAGAGTCAAAAAAAAGTGACACATATTACTGCAAAAATACAAACAATATCCAACCAGAATGTTTCTAAATGCTCAGAACTTCAGTTCTGTAACATACTGGACTAACTTTCCTCTTTTGATTAAGGATTCAGAAATTCCAGAAATTCCACAAAAAATCCCTTCTCGTCTGAGCGCACAAGATGGCAGACAGCAAAGGTAGGTGGTTGGTAGAGGTGATTTGGTGTGAAATGGTCCAGATGTCTTTACAGTGGTGGTGATGGGAACCAGGCGTCGCCATGACTACAACACAGATATAGACACTTTATTTACCATCCAGTACCACCAGAGCACCTACAGTCTTCTGAGCTTATATGGAATGTTGATGATGGAAAATAGTGGAAAATCTGGAATAATGAGTTTTCTTTGGGGACTATTTTGCCGCACAGCGTCCTGCATGTCTCCCTCCACCATGAATGGAGTTTATAAATATGTTTTAGGCTTAAAATCAGAGGTGGGAAAAAGTCACTATGTCTCAAGTTCCGAATCAAAACCGTCTAATCTCAATTCAAGTCCCAAGTCCTATTATTATCATTATATTAATGTTATTAATTTAATTTAATTTTTTTTTACCATTTAACAAAATGCATGGTACACACATAACCATAACATACATAATGTAGAGCAGCATCTATACACTGAAATAATTTTTTTATATAGTTTTTTTTTTTTTTAAAGAACTTTATATTTGAAGAGGTGCGGCACGGTGGTGCGGTGGGTGGCGCTGTCACCTCACAGCAAGGAGGGCTCGATTCTCTGGCTGAGTGACCGGGGTCCTCTATGTGTGGAGTTTGCATGTTCTCCCCATGTCTTCGTGGGGTTCTTCCGGGTTCTCCGGTTTCCTCCCAGAGTCCAAAGACATGCAGTCAGGCCGACATGCTACATTGCCCCTGGGTGTGAGTGTGTATGTCTATCTGTCTGCCCTGCGATGGACTGGCGTGTATCCAGGGTGTATCTTGCCTTCCTGGACAGCTGGAATAGGCCCCTTACCACCACCACCCCTCTTCAAAGAAGTGGTAAAAGCGGCTTAGAAAATGTGTGTGTGTGTGGAGAGGAATGAAGGTCAGTAGAGACAAGATGGAATACATGTGTGTGAATGAGAGGGAGGCAGGTGGAAAGGTGAAGATGCAAGGAGTAGAGGTCGTAAAGGTGGATGACTTCAAATATCTTGGGTCATCCATCCAGAGCAATGGACAGTGTAGAAAAGAGGTGAAGAAGAGGGTGCAGGCAGGATGGAGTGGGTGGAGACGGGTGTCAGGGCTGATGTGTGACAGAAGGATAGCAGCAAGAGTGAAAGGGAAGGTTTACAAGACAGTAGTGCGTCCTGCTATGATGTACGGTTTGGAGACTGTAGCTCTGTCTAAACGACAGGAGGCTGAGCTGGAGGTGGCGGAGATGAAGATGCTGAGATTTTCGTTGGGAGTGATGAGGATGGACAAGATTAGAAATGAGCAGATCAGAGGGACGGTGAAGGTGGAGCAGTTTGGAGATAAAGCCAGAGAGGCCAGGTTGAGATGGTTTGGACATATGTTGAGGAGGAATAGTGGATATATTGGGCAAAGAATGTTGGAGATGGAGCTGCCAGGTAGAAGGAGAAGAGGTAGACCTCAGAGAAGGTTTATGGATGTAGTGAAGGTGGACATGGAGATGGTTGGTGTAAAAGTAGAGGAGGCAGTGGATAGGGCAAGATGGAGGCAGATGATCCGCTGTGCCGACCCCTAAAGGGAGCAGCCGAAAGAAGAAGAAGAAGAAGAAGAAGAAGTGTGTGTGTATTTGAAGATAATTTAGGCAAGTTTTTGCGAACATTGAGCACACAGGATTAAAATAGAAACTATAGCTCGGCAAAAACAGAATTGAATTTTGAAACCAGACAGAAACCAAAACAACCACTCTCCCCAGAGTTTACAGAAAAGACAATAAAATGATGGTAAATATATGAGGCTTTTTTTCATTAGCTCCTTATTTGAATTTTCAGTTCCACCTTAAATGGTGTAACGGTTACGTAATGGAATGGCAAATTCCAAAATGAAACTGGTGAGTCAAGTCAATTTCAAGCTTTGTAGTGAATGCTGTGTAAGAGCCCAGCTGGCCCCATCTGCTGCTTGTTACACCTTTTTAGAGGGGTGACAGGTATGGTACTTAGTCTTGTTAAAGAAAAGAAAACAAAAGTAAAGAGGGCTGTGAGAAGAAATTGCACCAAACTTAAAGAAAGAAAAGAGGAACACAAAGAGAAATTGTCCCAAATCTACTTAAAACCCACAAGAAGGCTTGAGCTACAAACTGCTCCAAGCCCTGTAAGAGGTGTACTCTCCAGGATGAGCAAACAAGTGATGCCTAAAGTTTGACTTCTACTCGATATTTCAGAGGAAGTCATTTTTGTATTCTCGTTTTCTTTTATTTCATGTTTATTGCTCAGCCTTTGTTTAAGCACACTGGTTTCAGAATCTCCTCTGTTTGACGTTCCCGCCTTTTCTCTTTTCCCTTCCTTGAGGTGCTTTACCGTTGTTGCCTGTGCGCCCCAGTGGCACAGCGGTAACTCCATGGACTGCCGATCAGTAAGCACTGAGCAAGAGCTTACTGATAATATTTATGCTTCGCGTGTTTCCAGCTTATGGAGGCAAACTTGAACTCTGAGCCCTTCGCTTGTCCTCCAAAATAAACCAAGCATAAACACTGTAACAGACATCTGACATCACTGTATATCAGATTTATATCAGATATCAGATTAGTCAGGCTCTGTTCTTTAGAAAAGAGTATTTCACATCAACCCAATGACTATGCAAATATGACTTTAATTACATCTTAAATACAAATTATGCAGATTTGAAAAATCTGTGGAATCCCACTTTATTACACTCAGTTAAATAACAGTTAGGTGGTAAACTGTTTCTTACAATGGCATGTAAGGCAAGTATTCACAGCCTTTGGCATGACACTCAAAAATGAGCTCAGGTGAGTCGTGTTTCCACTGATCATCCTTCAGTTGTTTTAACAACTTTGTTGGAGTCCACCTGTGGTAAATCCAGTTGATTGGACATGATTTGGAAAGGCACACACCTGTCTATATATGGTCCCATAGTTGACCATACATGTCAAAGCACAAACCAAACCATGAAGTCCAAGCAAGCAAGCAAAATTTATTTATATAGCGCTTTTTACAACAGGTGTTGTCACAAAGCAGCTTTACAGAACAATCAGTATTACAGAGAGAAGAGAAAAGAAGAGAGCCCCCATGAGCAAGCCAGCGGCGACGGTGGCAAGGAAAAACTCCCTAAAAGAGGAAGAAACCTTGAGAGGAACCAAGACTCAGAAGGGGAACCCATCCTCCTCTGGTCGACACCAGATAGCAAACATTATTAGTATGAAGTTTTATAGTAAAGTGGGAAAGAAAAGATCTGAGGGTGAGGACTGCACAGCACTGTACAGCTAGAAGCTCAGTGGTGGTCAAACCGGTCCAGAAGGCTGGTGAGCAGCGGCACCAATCAAGGCAGAAGAGGCAACAGCATCAGACGCACAAGATGGGCAGCTGATCAGCTCGGCAGAGAAAGGAGAAGAAAAAACAGAGTTAGTACTGTAAAGAGTGGCTGACCACAGATTACAGTAAAACAGAGCAGTGTAGACTCCAGCAGGTCTAGACCTGACAGGGAAGACTAATCACCAAATGCTTGACTGTACAAATAAGTTTTTAGCCTAGACTTAAAGATTGAGGCTGAGTCTGAGTCCTGAACATTAGCAGGAAGATTATTCCAGAGCTGGGGGGCTTTGTATGAGAAAGCTCTCCCCCCTGATGTAACTTTATTAATTCTAGGTACCAGTAGTAAGCCAGCACCTTGTGATCTAAGTAGGTGTGATGGTTCATAGTAGGAGAGGAGCTCACTCAGGTACTGAGGGGTGAGCCCGTTTAGAGCTTTATATGTCAGTAATAGAGTTTTATAATCAATGCGAAATTTGACTGGTAACCAGTGCAGGGCTGATAAAACTGGACTAATATGGTCAAACTTCCTAGTTCTTGTGAGGACTCTGGCTGCAGCATTCTGGACTAGCTGAAGCTTGTTAAGGCTTTTGCTGGGACATCCAGACAGCAGGGCATTACAATAGTCTAGCCTTGAAGTGATAAATGCATGAACTAGCTTTTCTGCATCCTGTAGGGATAATGCATTTTGTAACTGCCTACAATAGCAGTGCATATTTTCATGTAGTACACCTTTCGTTTTGGTTCATACCGCCAAGGACATTAAGAATGTAGGCGGAACTATATGTCTGCAAAGGTTTCCGGGGGGACCCATTATATGCACAGATTTATACAAGTAGTAGAAAGTTCGGTTGTCACAGCTTTCTGAAGTTATGGCCAAGTGTTAAAAGGTGTTTTAATCTGTCAAGAAACACTCCAAAGGAAGCTATTCCCTCCCTGTGTTATTTAATGCAGCCAATGAGGTTTGTGTTCTGTTTCTATATGTTATTTGGTATAAGTGAAGTTGAAATATTGCATTACTGCTAATGTTGCTAATAGGCACATAGCTAAGCCTTCATGTAAACCTTAAGTTAAACCGTTTCTAATACAAATGGATATTTGTATGCAATTTCGTCATATATGTTAAGCTAAGGATATATTAATGTGGTTTAAAATGAAGTTAAAGGTTCATATTGAACAAGGACAAACATTGACAAGGACAAAGAGCTAATTCATAATGAATAAATAACCATTGTTAGTTCTACAACACAAGAAATATTTCTTTGTATAAGTTTACATTTATTTTATAGTTAAAGGGTATTATATTGGAGTTTAAATAAGCCATTTATGCACAATTGTACATTTGTTTTTATCTTATTGGTTTTTGCTTGTGTAATTCTGTATTACAGTTCTCACGTTTAGGAATAAATCCTAATCAGTGATGTTAAGAACAGTTGTGCTGTCATCATTATATCAGAGGGAGGCACAGTGAGAACTCATGCTCCAGAGGACAGCACCAGAGAGCAGTGATTTACAGTAACAAGAAAGGATGTCTGAGATTGAAAGAGAGTCTGTAGATATGCATACACAGCAGAGCTGTACGGACATGATCCCACAACCAAGTGACAGAGATGAGCTGCAGCCTCACGCAGACATGCCTTCACCAGTAACTGGTGGTGCAAGTGGCTATGACTTTGTTCCACTACAAGTGCCGAAGAGAGACCAAAGAGTCCGCAAGATGTCGGAAAAGGGTCAAGAACTGCACGATGAGCAAGTAAAAAGAATTGCACGTCGTTTCAGTGTGTGCTATGAAAGGTGGAAGGAGGTCACAAAGAAAGCCAACCAAATGCTAAGTGATCAATGCTCAGCCGACTTACTGAATGAACATGTCACTAAAGTAAATGATGCTTCAAGGAGTGTGAATGCTGTTTATGAGGAGTTGCGACGCATGAGTGTTCCTGACAATGACACACGCCGTAGAGTTGACACCTGTGAAACAGTGACACAGAGGATTGTTAAGCAAGCAATGGCAATTTTAGACACAATAAATGGTCACGGGGATGAAGAACAAGGTGGTTATGAGACAAGGTCCACCAAGAAGAGCATCAGCTCTCACAGTACTAAGGCTTCTACTCATTCCCGTCTAACTTCTGCTAGCAGAAAGAGTGCAGCTGCCGAAGTTGCCGCCAATGAAGCCACCCTACAAGTACTGCTAGAGCAAGAACATCATATTGAAGAATTGCAGAGGCTGGAAGCTGAAGCTGCCCAGCTAAAGGCTAAACAGGAAGCTGAAATTGCAGAAAGACAAAGACTGCTAGAAGCCAAACGCAGAGAAATAGAACGTTTCGAGACAATTAAGAAACTAAAGGCTGCCAAGGCACGACAGCAAGTATATGAACAGAGCGAAAGCTCGCGTCAAACATCTAAACAGAGTCAATGCTCCGATGACGACATAAATGAGCTGTTCCATAAATCTGTTCCTGTGAGGATTAAAGAGAAAGTCAAGCAGGAACTAAACCCAACACAGCACCATTCTCCACCACAAGCTGTAATGCATCCAGCTGAAGACAACACAACAGCTCTTGTTAGAGCACTCACAGAATCCATTAATGCCAGCCGCATGCCTGTACCTGAACCAACAATGTTCAGCGGTGACCCACTCAGATTCCATGACTGGAAGGTTTCCTTTCAGACCCTCATTGACAGGAAGAGCATACCAGCTGAAGAAAAGATATACTATCTACGCAAGTATGTGGGTGGATCTGTGAAGAAAGCCATAGAGAGCTACTTCCTACTAGGCACTAAATCAGCCTACCTTGCAGCATGGTGCATCCTGGAGGAGCGATATGGCAGTCCATTCCTCATCGCCAAGGCTTTCAGAGATAAGATTGATGCATGGCCCAAGATAAGTGCTAAAGGCAGTCTGGAACTTCAAGAATTTGTCGACTTCCTTCGCAGCTGTGAGTCCGCAATGCCTCAAATCAAAAGTCTTGAAGTGCTAAATGACTACAATGAGAACCAGAAAATACTTGCTAAACTTCCAGACTGGTTGACTTCAAGGTGGAACCGAAAGGTCATGGAAGTGGAGGAAGAAAGTCAAACATTCCCAAGCTTCAGCCAGTTTGTCCAGTTCCTCACACGGGAGGTCAAGATTGCATGCAATCCAATCACATCTCTCCATGCACTGAAACCAAGTGAAGGAGAGAAGAGTAAAGTTTTAAAGAACAGAATTCCTGGAGCGAAGGCCTTGGCAACGAGTGCAAACGAGAAAGCCAATGCCATATGCTGTGTCTTCTGTGAGAAGGTAGGGCACGGTCTGCCTGAGTGTCGCAAGTTCATAAGGAAGGCAATCACAGAACGACTAAAGTTCGTCCAAGAGAAGAAGTTGTGTTTTGGCTGTCTGAAGTTGGGCCATCGTTCCAAAGACTGTGGAGACAGGAACATCTGTAGGTTGTGTGAGAAAGGACATCCGACATGCCTCCATGATAATCGTACCAAGGAAGAAAGGATGCAAGCAAGGACTGGTGGAGCTAGAGACCATGACAAGTCAAGGGAAGGGAAGGCAGATCAGCCACAAGATCTAGCACCAAGCACATCACGTGAAGCAACATCTCATAGAGTCACCCAGAATGGCAGAGACACTCATACATCCACAATAATTCCAGTGTGGGTGTCCACCATGGCAGAGCCACATAATGAAGTTCTTGTGTATGCACTTCTTGATTCGCAAAGTGACACAACTTTTATCCTTGAAGAGACTGCAAAGGCACTCAATACAAGGAGCGAACCAGTTCAGCTAAGAATCTCCACACTAGCTTCAAGAAACACAGTTGTGTCCTGTCAGAAACTCACTGGTTTACAAGTGAGAGGGTTCTATTCAGATAAGATAATCCCACTTCCAGTGACCTACTCTAGAGAGTTTATACCTGCAAACAGAAACCATATCCCTACACCAGAGACGGCAAAGGTATGGTCTCATCTTGAACATATTGCAGACGAGATTGCTCCTCAGCAAAGCTGTGACATCGGCTTGCTAATTGGCTACAGTTGTCCTCAAGCTCTTGTACCAAGACAAGTGCTGCCCGGTGAAGACAATCAACCCTTTGGACAGAGAACAGACTTGGGATGGAGTGTGGTCGGCTACGGTGATCCATGCCTGAACTTTGGAGATGCAATTGGAGTAAGCCATCAAGTCATAGTGAAGCAAGTGATGCCAGGTCTTCAGTCCTCATCAGACCTCACAGGTGAAGTCTATTACATCTGTAGAACACAGATCAAACAAGTCATTTTACCCGCAGATGTCATCAAGGTGCTGGAATCTGACTTCGCTGAAAGAGCTTCCGAAACTGATCACGTCTCTCAAGAAGATCTCAGATTCTTATCAAAATTGAAGCAGGGAATTGTACATAAAAGTGATGGTCATTATGAAATGCCTCTACCATTTAAAGATGACAGACCCAACTTACCTGATAACAAAGTGTGTGCCATCCATCGTCTCAAGTGTCTGGAAAGAAAACTGAGAAGAAATGAGCAGTATAATAAAGACTACAAGGCCTTCATGAATGAGACCATAATCTGTGGAGATGCAGAAAGGGTCGCAGAAGAAGACATCCACAAAGGTCCAGTGTGGTATATCCTGCATCATGGGATGTATCATCCCCAAAAGCCTGGGAGGATACGAGTGGTCTTTGATTGCTCAGCCAAGTTTCAAGGGACGTCCTTGAACGACCATCTCTTGACAGGTCCAGAGCTGACAAACACATTGGTGGGAGTTCTGCTTCGCTTTCGAAGAGGCCAGGTTGCAGTCATGTGTGACATTGAGCGAATGTTTCACCAGTTCCACGTGAAACCAGAAGACCAAGATTATCTTCGGTTCCTTTGGTGGGAAAATGGAAGTCTTGACGTCCAACCCTCCACCTATCGAATGAAGGTCCATCTGTTCGGTGCAGCTTCATCACCTGGCTGTGCCAACTATGCACTCAAACACATCGCAGCTGAAGGAGAAGGATGCTTCAGTGATGACACCATCAAATTCATATAGCGGAACTTTTAGGTTGACGATGGCTTGACGAGTGTAACATCCACGAAGGAAGCAATCCAGCTGGTGAAATAAGCAAGAGAGCTTTGCAGCACAGGCAAACTCAGACTGCACAAGTTCATTTCTAATAGCAAGGAAGTCCTTGCCACCATTCCTAAAGAAGAATGTGCTGAAGCTGCAACAGACAAAGATTTGGCACTTGGTGAACTGCAGATAGAAAGAGCCCTTGGTGTGCAGTGGTGCGTGACTTCTGATGAGTTTCAGTTCAGAGTGGTCATCAAAGACAAACCATTTACCCGAAGAGGAGTTTTGTCCACAGTTGCTTCAGTCTTTGATCCTCTCGGATTTGTGGCACCCTTCATTCTAGTTGGAAAGCAGATCCTACAGCAGATGTGTAGGGATAAAATCAGCTGGGATGATACCTTACCTGATGACCTGCGACTTCAGTGGGAATGTTGGCTCAGAGATCTACAAACCCTGGTTGATGTTAAGATCCCAAGATGCTACGTTCCAGCAAGCTTCAATGTACAGTATTATGAGCTTCACCATTTCTCCGATGCCAGTGTGTCGGGCTATGGTGCATGCTCGTATCTCAGAGCAGTCAGTGAAACAGGTGAAGTCCACTGTTCCTTAGTTACGGGGAAAGCACGAGTTGCCCCCACCAAGGTCACAACCGTGCCAAGGCTTGAACTATCGGCAGCAGTAGTAGCCGTCCGCATCAGTGACATGCTCAAAAAGGAACTGGAATTAGATTGTCTACAAGAATTCTTCTGGACTGATTCCATGGTTGTCCTTGGGTACATCAATAATGAAGCCAGAAGATTTAATGTATTTGTAGCAAATCGTGTTGAACGCATCAAGCAAAGCACAGAATCCACACAATGGAAGTATGTGGCTTCTGAAGATAATCCAGCAGACTACACCTCAAGGGGTCTCACAGTACAGCAGCTTGTATCCTCTGACTGGCTCATTGGCCCAAGGTTTCTGTGGCAGAAGGAGCTACCAAGAGGTAAATTTAAGATGGAAGAAATTTCAAGTAGTGATCCTGAACTCAAGAAGGTCCAGGTCCACAATGTTTATGCAAAGGAGACAAGGTCATTGTTAGATCGTCTGCACAAGTTCTCTGACTGGTCCAGAATAGTAAAAGCTATTGCCAGACTCAAGCGACATGTGAAAGAAATCAAGGGTCTTCATCCAAGGTCCTGTGAAGTCACTAGCCTAGAGGAAAGGAGAGAAGCAGAGCTGACCATAATCAAGATGGTTCAAGAAGCATTCTTCTCAAAGGAGACACAAGGTAAGGACAAGTTCAAGAAGCTTTACAGATTAAGTCCATTTCTTGATGGTCAAGGTATCCTCAGGGTGGGAGGCCGCTTAACCCATGCTGCTCTACATCCATATGTTAAGCATCCAGTGGTCCTTCCAAAGGACTGTCATGTGTCAGCATTACTCATCAAGCACCATCATGAAAGGGTGCTCCATCAGGGACGAGGAATGACGATGAATGCACTCTGATCCAATGGCATATGGATACTAGGCTGCAGCAAGGCAGTATCATCCCATGTCTATAAGTGCACAACATGCAGGAAGTTCAGAAGAAGCCCAGAACAGCAAAGGATGGCAGATCTCCCAGAAGACAGGATGGAAACCACCCCTCCATTCACCTACTGTGGCATGGATTGTTTTGGACCATTCTACATTAAAGAGGGAAGAAAGGAGCTAAAACGTTATGGGCTGTTACTTACTTGTATGTGTTCTAGAGCAGTGCACATTGAGATGCTTGACGACCTGACCACGGATGCTTTCATTAATGCTCTACGTTCATTTATCGCCATTCGTGGAATGGTACGCCAGATAAGATGTGATCAAGGGACAAACTTTGTTGGAGCTAGACGTGAGTTTGCTGAAGCACTGAAGGAGGAAGATCAGGAAAAGCTCAAGGAGCTTGGATGTGAGTTTATCATGAACACCCCAGCCTCAAGTCACATGGGTGGAGTCTGGGAAAGACAAATTCGCACCATCAAAAGTGTCTTGACATCCATCCTGGAACAGTCAGCCAGACAACTTGACTGCTCCTCGCTAAGAACATTCCTGTATGAAGTTATGGCAGTTGTCAACAGCAGACCTCTGACCACTGATTGTCTTAATGACTCATCCAGTCCAGAACCCCTTACCCCAAATCACATCTTGACAATGAAGTCAACTATTCTCGCTCCACCTCCTGGAAGGTTCATCAAGGAAGATCTTTACCTCCGCAAGAGATGGCGTCGGGTTCAGCTGTTGGCCAACCTCTTCTGGAGTCGGTGGAAAAAGGAGTACCTCCTGAATCTTCAACACAGACAGAAGTGGACAAAGGATCGCAGAGATGCAAGGGTCAGTGACGTTGTTCTCCTGCAAGAAGATACCACACCACGTAACCAGTGGAAGTTAGCTAAGGTCATCGAAGTATACCCAGGAAAGGATGGAAAGGTTAGAAGACTGAAGTTGCTTATCAGTGATTCCAACCTCGATGAGAAGGGAAAACGCGTCTCCAAACCTGTCCACCTCGAGAGACCCCTTCATAAAACGGTGACGCTGCTGGAAGCAGCCTGAAGGCCCCAATCTCTCTCTCTTTCTTTCCTTGTTTCTTCTCTCTCTGTCTCCCTCAAGGTACAGTCTGGTGAACATGCCTAGGGAGCTCAAGTCCCGAAGCTAACGTTTGTTTGTTTTCTGCATAGTACATTTTCATTCTAAGTAACTTAGAGTAAAATCATAGATTTGGTGGGAGTGTAACTGCCTACAATAGCAGTGCATATTTTCATGTAGTACACCTTTCGTTTTGGTTCATACCGCCAAGGACATTAAGAATGTAGGCGGAACTATATGTCTGCAAAGGTTTCCGGGGGGACCCATTATATGCAAGTAGTAGAAAGTTCGGTTGTCACAGCTTTCTGAAGTTACGGCCAAGTGTTAAAAGGTGTTTTAATCTGTCAAGAAACACTCCAAAGGAAGCTATTCCCTCCCTGTGTTATTTAATGCAGCCAATGAGGTTTGTGTTCTGTTTCTATATGTTATTTGGTATAAGTGAAGTTGAAATATTGCATTACTGCTAATGTTGCTAATAGGCACATAGCTAAACCTTCATGTAAACCTTAAGTTAAACCGTTTCTAATACAAATGGATATTTGTATGCAATTTCATCATATATGTTAAGCTAAGGATATATTAATGTGGTTTAAAACGAAGTTAAAGGTTCATATTGAACAAGGACAAACATTGACAAGGACAAAGAGCTAATTCATAATGAATAAATAACCATTGTTAGTTCTACAACACAAGAAATATTTCTTTGTATAATTTTACATTTATTTTATAGTTAAAGGGTATTATATTGGAGTTTAAATAAGCCATTTATGCACAATTGTACATTTGTTTTATCTTATTGGTTTTTGCTTGTGTAATTCTGTATTACAGTTCTCACGTTTAGGAATAAATCCTAATCAGTGATGTTAAGAACAGTTGTGCTGTCATCATTATATCAGAGGGAGGCACACATTTCTTAATTTAGCAATATTGCGGAGATGCAAGAAGGCTGTTCTAGTGATATTAGTTATATGTGTGTCGAAGGACAGATCAGCGTCTATCATGACACCAAGATTTTTAACAGATAAGCTTGATGAAACTGAGAGATTCTTAAGTTTTAGTGTTGAGTTAGACAGTTTGTCTCTGGCTAATTTTGAACCAAGAAGCAGGACCTCTGTTTTATCTGAGTTAAGTAGCAGAAAATTGTTTGACATCCAATCTTTTATGTCTTTTATACAGTCCTCAATCTTGCCAAGTTTAATTTTGTCATCCAGTTTGCTTGATATATATAACTGGGTGTCATCGGCATAACAGTGGAAATTTATGCTGTGTTTACTGATAATGGTGCCTAGTGGTAGCATATATATTGTGAATAGTATAGGTCCTAAAACAGAGCCTTGTGGAACACCATACATTACTTTTGCACGAACAGATGATTCACCCTTTACATTAACAAACTGATATCGATCAGTGAGGCAGGACCTGAACCAGGAAAGAGCTGTTCCTGTTACCGCTACAAGGTTTTCTAGTCTATCTAGTAGGATAGAGTGGTCTATTGTGTCAAATGCTGCACTAAGGTCAAGCAGGACTAACAACGACACATTTCCTTGGTCCGTGAATAATAGAAGATCATTTATAATTTTTACTAATGCTGTTTCTGTACTATGATGTGGCCTAAAACCAGACTGAAATGTTTCATGTAGATTATTCCTATGCAAATAAGAGCTTAATTGTTTGGTTACCACTTTTTCCAGGATCTTCGATATAAAGGGGAGATTTGAGATAGGTCTATAATTTGATAGTTCACAGGGCTCGAGGTTAGCTTTCTTAATCAGCGGTCTAATTACTGCAAGTTTAAAAGTTTTTGGGATATATCCGAGGCTAAGAGAGGAGTTTATTATTGACAGAATAGGCTTAGTTATTTCTGGTAAGATTTCCTTGAGTAGACCTGTAGGAATTGGGTCCAGAATACAGGTCGATGGTTTTGCAGAAGAGACTATTTTGACTAGTTCATTTTCTTGGAGTTATGTAAACAATTCCAGCCTCTGCAGTGACTCTAATATTCTCAGGGTCTAGACTGGAATTATAAGCCAGCAGGTTTGTGGAGTTTAACTGTGTGTTCAGAATTTTCTGTCTAATTTTTTCGATTTTATCACTAAAGAAATTCATAAAATCATTGCTGCTATAGGCTGATGGCATCTGGGTTTCAGTGACTCTTTTGTTCTCTGTTAGTTTAGAAATTGTGCTAAATAGTAATCTGGGATTGTTCTTATTGTTTTCTATGAGAGAGGAGAGACAGGCTGAGCGTGCTGCAGTAAGAGCTCTTCTATAGTCTATAAGGCTCTCCTTCCAGGCGGAAGGAACACTTCTAATTTAGTCAAACGCCATTTTCGCTCTAGTTGCCTGGCAGTCTGTTTTAAAGCTCGAGTGTGATCATTATACCAAGGGGCGAGTTTTTTCTGCCGTACTATTTTGCTTTTTAATGGAGCTACACTGTCTAATGTAGATCGAAGAGTATCCTCTAGGAATTTGGTCATAATATCTAACTCAGTAGGATCAGATGGACAGCTGACTGGTGATGAGCGCACATTACCACTAAACTGGATTTTGTATGAGATTAAGTAATGGTCTGAGACGGCTGTGCTCTGGGGGAGAATGGCTAAGTTATCTATGTCTACACCAAAGGTCAGTATTAAGTCTAGAGTGTGGTTGAGGTGGTGTGTGGGCCCTTTTATAATTTGGGTGAATCCCATGGAGTCTATGATAGATATGAATGCCTTACTTAATGTGTCGTGAGGGTTGTCAATGTGGATATTAAAATCTCCGACAATTAATATTTTACTTGAAAACGTTATTAGGCTTGATAGAAACTCAGAGAATTCTTGTAAGAACTGAGAATACGGACCGGGTGGCCTGTAAATTGTGATTAATAAAAATGAATTTTTATTTGTTCCTTGCTCAAGTATATTAAGTACAAGAACTTCAAAAGAATAAAATGTAGGTCCTGCTTTCTGGTTTACGCCTAAAGCTTTAGTATGGATGGTTGCTATACCTCCACCCCGACCGCTTAAACGAGGGCTGTGTGCATAGCTGTAGCCTGCGGGAGTGGCTTCATTTAGACTAAGGTAATCATCAGGTCTAATCCATGTTTCTATGAGGCACAGAGCATCAAAATCATGTTCTGTAATAATTTCATTTACAATAATGGCTTTAGATGCCAGGGATCTAATGTTAAGCAGTCCTAGTTTTAGACCAAAGGTGCGGTCGTTGTAAACTGGTGTAACTGGTCTGGTATGAATGAGGTTACTAAGGCAAACGCTTCAAGGCTTTTTGATGTGTTGTTTTATTCGGGGAACAGACACGGTCTCAATTGTATTTACACAATAAGCATTTGTAGAAGTGCTAGCAATCGGCTTATTTCTAGCAGTAACACTAGCATGGTGAGCAGTAACGTTTCTATTTTTGCCGCTACTTACGTGGCCGCTTTGAAGTCAGCGGATGGCCCTCTCGATGTTCCGTGAGAGGACGACGGCTCCCAGAGGACTAGGATGAAGGCCATCCCTCCGGTAGAGCGCTGGCTGCTCCCAAAACGAAGACCAGTTGTCCACGTAGCCCAAACCGTTGCAGGCGCACCAGCCGCGGAGCCAGGACTGCAGCGCGAAGAGCCTGCTGAACCGCTCGGATCCCCGCCGGTAGGTGGGAAGAGGGCCGGAGATGACGATCCTGGCGTTCATCTTCTTCCTGGCGGTGTCCAGTAGCATCTGGTAGTGCTCCTTCAGGACCTCGCTGCGCCGGTCGGAGATGTCGTTGGTCCCGACGTGGATAACCACGGTCCCGAAGGCGTCGCGTCTGCGGAGGGCTGAGGGGAGGCGCTTGGCGATGTCTAAAACCCGGGCACCTGGAAAACAGGAGACAGTGGCGCGGCTGTTTACACCTCTGACTCTAACATGGCGGACAATAGAACTACCAATAACATAAACCAAGTCCTGTGCAGAGCGCCGAGGCGCTGGGGTGGGCGACGGGGCCCGAGGCGTAGGTGAAGGCGTAGGCGTTGAGCTGAGGGCGGCAAAACGGTTGCAGGAGGTGAAGACCGGCTGGGGTGGTGGTGAAGGTCTGGAAGGCCGTCTGCGGCGCTGGCGTTCCCAGGGACCAGGTGGGGCTGGGGCTGGCGTGAGAACGGCGTCTCCCGGTGTACGAAGAGACGAAGCTGGCGCGACCACCGAGGGGGAAACTTTCCGGGACGCTTCGAGCTGCGACTTCCGCTGAAGGAGCTCGTCCTGCCTCTTCAGGAGGGCGGTGATGTGACGGTCCAGCCGGGCCAACTCAGAGCTCAGGGCCTGGAGAGCTTGGTCCTGGGAAGACGCCATGTTGAAACCTGTGTAGGAGAAGAAATAGAAAGAGAGAGGGAGAAAACAAAAAGAGGGAAAAGGCGTGAGGGGTTAGCGGTCTGAAAGTGTTAATTATTGAAGTGAAAGTTGAACGCTGCTCAATCTGAAGTTCTAAGCTGTGGTGCTCTCTGTCGCTTGCAGTGACGTGCCAAGGACTTGTCTGTAGACCTCTGAGACAGAATTGTATTGAGGCACAGATCTGGGGAAGGGTACAGGAACATTTCTACAGCACTGAAGGTCCCAATGAGCACAGTGGCCTCCATCATCTGTAAATGGAAGAAGTTTGGAACCACCAGGACTCTTCCTAGAGCTGGCCACCCAGCCAATCTGAGTGATCAGGGTAGAAGGGCCTTAGTCCGGGAGGTGACCAAGAACCCAAGGGTCACTCTGACAGAGCGTCACCATTGCTCTGTGGAGAGAGGAGAACCTTCCAGAAGGACAACCATTTCTACAGCACTCCACCAATCAGGCCTGTATGGTAAAGTGGCCTGATGGAAGCCACTCCTCAGTAAAAGGCATAAGACAGCCCGCTTGGAGTTTGCCAAAAGGCATCTGAAGGACTCTCAGACCATGAGAAACAAAATTCCCTGGTCTGATGAAACAAAACTCTTTGGCCTGAATTCCAAGTGGCATGTCTGGAGGAAACCAGGCACCGCTCATTATCTGGCCAATATCATCCCTACAGAGAAGCATGGTGGCGGCAGCATCATGCTGTGGGGTTGCAGCTGGAACTGGGAGACTAGTCAGGGTCGAGGGAAAGATTAATGCAGCAATGTACAGAGAAATCCTTCACAAAAACCTGCTCCAGAGCGCTCTGGACTACAGACTGGGGTTCATCTTCCAACAGGACAACAAACCCAAGTACACAGCCAAGATGACAAAGGAGTGGTTTCAGGACAACTCTGTGAATGTTCTTGAGTGGCCCAGCAAGAGCCCAGACTCGAATCCAATTGAACATCTCTGGAGAGATCTGAAAATGGCTGTGCACTGACGCTCCCCAACCAACCTGATGGAGCTTGAGAGGTTCTGCAAAGAAGAATGGGAGAAACTGCCCAAAATAGGTGCCAAGCTTGTAGCATCATACTCAAAAAGACCTGAGGCTGTAATTGCTGCCAAAGGTGCTTCAACAAAGTATTGAGCAAAGGCTGTGAATACTTGCGATTTTTTGTTGTTGTTTGTTTTTTATTTTTAAAACATTTTCAAAACATTCAAAAAAACTTTTTTCACCTTGTCATTATGGGGTATTGTGTGTAGAATTTTGAGGGGAAAAAATCATTTAATCAATTTTGGAATAAGGCTATAACATAACAAAATGTGGAAAAAGTGAAGTGCTGTGAAAACTTTCCAGATGCACTGTGTGTGTGTAAAATGTATATAGTGCATCTCTTCATGACCACAATTTGCCATTGTCTAATGGCTACTTCCAGCATGACAATACATCATGTCATAAAGCAAAAATCTCTTAAAATAGTTTAAGTCCTTAACATGACAGTGAGTTCAGTGTTCTTCAGTGCCCTGGTTACCAGATCTGAATCCAATAAAAGTTGGGATGTACATATTAGTAGTGTCTCTGTACAAATTACTGCTTCCAAAGTAACATAACTGCAGTATATGATTACAATCCAATTCCCAAAAAAGTTGGGACATTGTGTAGAATGTGAATAAATGTAATTTAAAACTATGATGCTATGATTTGTATATCTCATAGACCCATATTTTATTCATAATACAATATTTTACCATTTCATGAAAAAAATTAGCTTATTTAGAACCTGATGGCAGCAACACACCTCAAAGTTGGGACAGAGCCGCATCTACCACGGTGTAGCCTCCCTTCTTCTTTTAACAACAGAGACTAACTGCTGGAGTTTTGGGAGAGGAATGCACTGATGACAAGCTGGATGGTCCCTCTCCTGTTGAGTCTGCCAGACATGGCATTGGTGGTTTCCCAAAAAGAATTTCAAATTTTAATTCATCTGACCACAGAGCAGTTTTCCATTTTGGCTCAGTTCATTTTAAATGAGCCCTGGCCCAGAGAAGACAGCAGCATTTCTGGATATGGTTCCCCTTTGCATGATACAGCTTTAACTTGCATTTGTGGATTGCAGGGTGAACTGTGTTCAGACAGTGACTTCTTGAAGTGTTCCTGAGGCCATGCAGTGACTTCCAGTACAGAATCAGGTCTGTTTTAAATGCAGAGCCGCTTAAGGGCCCGAAGATCACAAGCATCTACTATTGTACGTCAGCTTTGTCCCTTGCGTACAGATATTTCTCCAGATTCTCTATCTTTATGCAATTGTGGAAATTATGTACTGTAGATGGTGGGATATCCACAGTCTTCATAATTTTATGTTGAACAATTTTGTGAAATTGTTCCACAATTTTTAGATGCAGTTTTTCACCAGATTTATTTCCACCTTCAGTGTGACCCATAATCTATACAATTCCATTGAAAAACAAACTGAAATCTTTCAGGGTGAAAAAATAAAAATGAAAAACGAAAATAATGTGGTTGTATACATATGTACACCCTTAAACTAGTACTTTGTTGAAGCACCTTTGACTTTATAACAGCAGTCAGCCTTTAGGGTAGGAGTCTATCAGCATGGCACATCTTGAATTGGCAATATTTGTTGACTCTTCCTTGCGAAAGCGCTCCAAATCTGTCGGATCTGTCCAAATCGGTCTCCTGTGTACAGCCCTCTTCAGGTCTACCCACAGATTTTTAAAGGGATTCAGGTCTGGGCTCTGGCCAAAACTTTGATCTTCTTCTGGCGAAGCCATTCTTTTGTTTATTTGGAGGTATGCTTTGGGTCATTGCAATGCCGAGAGGTGAAACTCTTCTTCAGCTTTTTAGCAGAGGCCTGAAGGTTTTTTACCTCCAACATGCTTCAGCGTGGGCATGCTGTTCTTTTGGTGATGCGCAGTGTTGGTTTTGTGCTGTAGCTCTGCTCACATGTGATAGTCTAGGGGAAACAGTGACATCTGGTGGCTATCAAAAATGACATTTTTATTTAGCCTCACAAATGAGACGTGTTAAATAAATAAAACATTAACAAATTCAGTGTCTGGAAGTGCTTCACACAGTGGTAAGGAGTCAAGGGCAAGTTTAATACCAGATTCGGAGTAGATCATGACAAGAAAAGGGTCAGAAACCCAGAAAAGCAGCTCACAATAAGCAAACAAACCCAAAGGGGCAGATCCAAAAGAGTAGGCAAGAACAAACACAGGAAAAGATCAAAATACCAGAACAACCGAATCAGAAAAACAGTCAGAATTGCAGGTAAACCAAACAAGACTTCGCAATGAACATGTGCAACCACAGGGTATGTATACACACAAGATGGCCAACTAAAAAAGGGTCAAGGTACCATCTAAAATTCTGGTGACGATGACCTCCAGTGTCGGGGAAGGGAATGGTCAGTGCCAGATGTGACATTAAGTATTCATTTTAACTGAAACCTTCATCAGGCCTGCTTCTTCAGCTCTGTCCCTCCTCCAGCTTCTTTCTTTCCTTTCTTTGTCTGTTACGCAACATATTTTTATTAAATCCTGATTTACCAGAACTCAAATAGGATCAATCAGTTTATTTTTTTGTTTGAACTAAAAAAAAACACCTCCTAATAACCATCTACAGACCGAGGAGTTCTGGAATATAAAACTGTTGTATTATTGCGAACACAACACCAGTATTAGCTGGATGTATATTGGAAAAAACAAAGCATGGTTAATACTTGTCTGTTCAAAATATGTAATGTGAAATATGAAATGTGAAGTAATCTGTTCAATCTCTTTAAATTCTTAAGATAGTTGGCTCTTCAGCTGGACTGCAATCGTGTTTTATGGCCTTCTTTTCTTTACCTCACGTGAACTTTGTTGACCAGTTGACCAGGTACACTAACAAGCAATTGGCTAAATACTCGACAGCCAGCTGTAGGGCTTGGGAATATATGTCGATTGTAGCTTTAATGTTTCAAATGAAACGGGACTGTATCTTAACCTCTGAAACTCTTTCAAACTACATAATGCACATCCTGCACCTCGACTCCTCCTCACAGCTCACTGCTGTCTCAGTAAGAGGTATATAGTTTCATTCCTCAGGTAATTTTTAAAAAAGTTTGATGTTTGATTGATAACAACATTGTCTTAAAACTGAATGTTGAACCTTTAAGAGCCTTAACTGATTTTCTGTCTTGTTATGGTGGCAAAACCCCTGATGATAGCTGCTCACATTGATGTTAGCTAGGCTAGCTAATGAAAATGATCATTTACTGTCATCTATGGAGCTGACAAATCTGACTGCTTTTGAAATAACACACAAAGAAAGAAATATTGTTGTGTCCTGCTTTCAGCCTTGGACGCTTGGAACGCATGGAGCCCCGTGGCCGGAATGCAGTAAGAGAGACTTTAATTCATGTAGTTGTTTTCTCATGATGATGTATATATGTGTTATATTTGTGTTAGTATGCCAGTCTGTGTTGGACTTGATGTATGGGAGCCAGTATCTATCATCACTGTGGGTATGCATATCTGCGTAGTGGCCCTTCACAGGTAGCACTGCTGCTGTGTTCAGTGAAGTGCACTGATTTAAAGCAATATGCTTCCAACATCTCCTTCCTTGCCAAGTCACATTGGTGTCAGAAGTGGGATTGTCCCCCTGGACACTGGTGGAGAGTGGCGCTACCTTGAAGATGTATAGTGGAAAAGAATGAGCCCAGCTGGAGACTGTGAAGGATAAGGCAACATGCTGAGGACGATGGAGGAAGCAGCTGGCGAGGTCCTGATGGCGGAGTAGTGTGGCTACCTGCCAACAGTGGTCATGGCCCACAAACAATGCTTAAAGCAGGTACCAGCAGCGAGGATTGGTGAGGCCTAGAGAAAGTTCTCCAGTGCACATGTGCAACATTTTTGCTGGCATTGAAAATGCGGTGGTCAGCGGAAAAAGTAGAAGGAAGCCGCTGCTGTTCCCTCTACCAGGTAGTGCGAAGATTGGTGCCGGGATCTGTGAAGGGATCTGCAGCTATAGTGAAGAGGTGCTCCAGGAAGAGGATGTGGAAGACTAGAGGCATGTGAGATGTTTGCTGGGACAGTGGACATTATCAAACCCCTGCTGGAGAAGCAGTGTGGGGGTAAAGTAGCTGAACCATTGCAACAGAATGAAATTAAAACCCAAAAAATTTCATCAGAAACAAAATGTCAATGGCTATAATGGAACTGAAGAAATTATAGATGCATTTTCTCACTAACATATTGTAAAATACTGGGTGAAGTAAAAATGTCATTTGAAGTTATGCCTATTTGGACATACTCAGAAAAGTATAAAGTGATCTGAACTTTACTTTGGTACATGCAAAATGTAACTTAGTATCTTAAATTCAGAGGCTTATTACATATTAAACTTTTTTATTTGGTAATTACACAGAAAACAATGCAAACTGTTATTCTTAAACAGCATTTGGGTTGTTACTCAAACAAGTAAACCATTTCAGATTACTAATAACTTTTCCCAAACTGATTTATTTAGTCAAGGTAACACTTTCTATGTTTGTAAGCATCTATAAACACATTTAAAACATGTTATAATGCATTCATAAGGCATTATAAACATGGTTATAAAAACGAGTTATACTTTATAGCCATATTTATTATACATAATGAATTGTTAGTATAATTAGAGTGTTTTATTCTGGAGCGAATGCTGCTGCTTTCGTTTCTGACCAGCGAGTCTTCAATTCTGTCCCCACATACATTACAACCATCTCAGAGTTAGAAATAGAAGATCTGTAGACCAGATTTGAGATAAAGTCACTGTGTTGTGCTTATACAGCCATGGGTTGATCACAGTCAACTGAGGAACTGAAACTAAAGACTGCTTATAAAGCAATATACAGCACTTATGACTCTTATAAACCAAGAAAAAAATATAAAAGATCTCAATACTTCCTGCTGACATTAAGAAATCAAAAACAGAATAGCTGGCTTAAAGTTCACTAAGCCTAATAAAAAGAATTACTCTGCTACAGAGGTGGACGAAGTACATAAATCATGTACTTGAGTTAAAATCGAGACCCCCAAGGTAAAATATTACCCCAGTAAAAGTAGAAGTTCCTCCCTTTAGACCTCCACTTGAGGAAAAGCACTAAAGTATTTCCCTTCAAATGTACTTAAGTATAAAGTAAAAGTACTAAAAGAGGAATTCTGGCTCTGATGTCCTGTTATCATTTTTATAACCAGACTGGCTTCATGAACTCATTTCAGGTGAAAGTCCTCCAGCGTCTCTCTTGGTAAACCAGTCTTTTAATAGAACGTCATTAATTAGTGACGCTGACGTCTATTAAAATGATCAGAAGCACAAAACACTGAAGGTAAACAGTTTCCATCAGGGAGAACCGAGTGGCTCTGAAATCACTTTTTACACACAAGCAAAGTTTCAGTTTCAGATTTATTTACAACTTAGTTCCAAGTTTAAGTTGAATAAAAACTGGCTTTAAACTCAGGATCACAGATGAGCTCCTTTACTATGTTGATCTGTAGGCGTCTGTTCATAAACATAAACCAGCCCAAACTCATTTACTATAAAATGAAATGGTGTTTGTAGAAATTCAGAAAAAAGCCGCGTCAGTCTCGACTGTATATGTGGACATATTTCTATATTGTGCTCTATTTACACAAAGTTAGGTTAGTTCATCATTTATGTTGAACAGACTCTCCCAAAGTTTTACGCTGCTGCGCTGACGTTGAACCGCGTGCTGCACTGGGTCGGTATGACCAACAGGTCAAAACCAGCTCTAAACAAAGTGACCGCTGGGCCCTGATTGGTGCTCTGGCTTTGCGCTTCTTTCGTTTTGACATGTTACGTTTTTATACACACAGAAACCAAAAGGAACGACAGATTTCTCAAAATGTAGGAGGAAAAAGTCGGATATTAGACTCTGAAATGTAGTGGAGTGCTCTAGAGAAACTTACCGAGCCAGAATCATTCACAGTGGTGGTGATAGGAACCAGACGTCCACCTCTAAAAGCTCCCTTTTCATTAGAAAGTAATTAAATGAAATGGTTATGAATATATTGTCTTAAAACGCAATTCGTGGTGGAGGGATACAAAATATGAAGGGCACTGTGAGGCAAAAATACTCCAGAAATAAAAACTTATTATTCCAGATTTTCCACTAATTTCCCATCATCAACATTCCATATGAACTCAGAAGACTCGTGTAGGTTCTCTGGTGGTTCTGGATGGTAAATAAAGTGTCTATATCTTTGTTGTAGCCATGGCGACCCCTGGTTCCCATCACCACCACTGTAAAGACATTTGTATCGCTCTGTTTACATCTCAACCACTGAATAATACAAAAATATCAGAGGAATTCCCCTTTAGATGATCTCAACTATGAACGTGTGGTTTCTGACACTGTTTTCTACAAACACGGACTAAAGTACGGCCTTAATTCAGGCTTCAAGATTGCCTGCTAGAAAAACCAGCTGGGATGGTCACCAGCCAAACCAGAATATGCTGTGTTTTTGGATGCTGGTATGCTGGTCCACCATCATGACCATGCTGGGTGATCAGGGAACCCAGCACCAGACCTGCTGGTTTATACTGGTTTTTCAGCAGAACTGAATGATTACAATTTGAATTTTGCAACTAACTTGAGTGTTAAATTTTGAAAAACTGGTGGACTTGCCCTTTAAACTGTCAGTGAAAGCCTCCTAATGTTGGCGATGACGAGTATACACGCATTTATAGTTGACACGTGCAAGTGAACTCTCTCGCGAGCGACTGAAGCCCCCCTCGCCGCTGGCTGCTCTCTATGAGAGTATCCATCCATCCATCCATCCATTATCTTCCGCTTGTCCGGGGTTCGGGTCGCGGGGGCAGCATCCTAAGCAATGAAGCCCAGACCTCCCTTTCCCCAGCCACTTCCACCAGCTCTCCAAGGGGGATTCCGAGGCGCTCCCAGGCCAGCTGGGCGATATAGTCGCACCAGCGTGTCCTGGGTCTTCCCCGGGGTCTCCTCCCAGGTGGACTCGCCTGTGACACCTCCCGAGGGAGGCGTCCAGGAGGCATCCTAACCAGATGCCCGAACCACCTCAGCTGGCTCCTCTCGACGTGAAGAAGCAGCGGCTCTACTCCGAGTCCCTCCCGGATGACTGAACTTCTCACCCTATCTCTAAGGGAGAGTCCAGACACCCTGCGGAGGAAACTCATTTCGGCCGCTTGTATTCGCGATCTTATTCTTTCGGTCATTACCCAAAGCTCATGACCATAGGTGAGGGTGGGAACGTAGATCGACCGGTAAATCGAGAGCCTTGCCTTATGGCTCAGCTCTTTCTTTACCACAACAGACCGGTAAAGAGCCCGCATCACTGCTGACCCAGCACCAATCCGCCTGTCAATCTCCTGCTCCCTTGTACCATCACTCGTGAACAAGACCCCGAGATACTTGAACTCCTCCACTTGAGGCAAGAGCCTATCCCTGACCCAGAGAGGGCTCTCCACCCTTTTCCGCCTGAGAACCATGGTCTCGGATTTAGAGGTACTGATTCTCATCCCAGCCGCTTCACACTCGGCTGCAAACCGATCCAGCGAAAGCTGAAGTTCGCGGCCTGATGTCCCCAATAGGACCACATCATCTGCAAACAGCAGCGATGTGACCCTGAGGTCACCAAACCGGACACCCTCCATCCCTTGACTGCGCCTAGAAATTCTATCCATAAAAATTATGAATAGAATCGGTGACAAAGGGCAGCCCTGACGGAGTCCAACTCTCACTGGGAACGAGTCTGACTTACTGCCGGCTATGCGAACCAAACTCCAGCTTTGTTTGTACAGGGCCTGAATGGCTCGTAGCAAAGAGCCATGTACCCCGTACTCCCGAAGCACCTCCCACAGAATACCCCGGGGAACACAGTCGAATGCCTTCTCCAGATCCACAAAGCACATGTGGACTGGTTGGGCAAACTCCCATGAACCCTCCAGAATCCTGGAGAGGGTGAAGAGTTGGTCCAGTGTTCCACGACCAGGGCGGAACCCGCACTGTTCCTCCTGGATCCGAGGTTCGACTATAAGCCGGACTCTCTTCTCCAGTACCCCTGCATAGACCTTGCCAGGGAGGCTGAGGAGTGTGATTCCCCTGTAGTTGGAACACACCCTCCGGTCCCCTTTTTTAAAAAGAGGCACCACCACCCCAGTCTGCCAATCCAGTGGCACCGCCCCCGATGTCCACGCAATGTTGAAAAGGCGTGTCAGCCAAGACAGCCCCACAACATCCAGAGCCTTGAGGAACTCAGGGCGGATCTCATCCACCCCTGGAGCCTTGCCACCAAGGAGCTTCTTAACTACCTTAGCGACTTCGGCCTCAGTAATGGACAAGCCTATTCCCATGTCCCCAGACTCAGCCTCCTCACTGGAGAACATGTCGGTGGGATTGAGAAGGTCCTCAAAGTATTCCTTCCACAGCCCAATGACGTCTTCAGTCGAAGTCAGCAGCTCACCATCTCCACTATATACAGTGCTAGTGGCACACTGCTTTCCCCTTCTGAGTCGCCTGACGGTTTGCCAGAATCTTTTCAGAGCCGACTTAAAGTCAGTTTCCAAGGCCTCACCAAACTCCTCCCATACACGGGTTTTTGCCTTGGCAACAACTGAAGCCGCAGATCGCTTGGCCTGTCGATACCTGCCAGCTGCCTCTGGTGTCCCACAGGCCAACCATGCCCGGTAGGACTCCTTCTTCAGCTTGACGGCATCTCTCACCTGGGGTGTCCACCACCGGGTTCGAGGATTACCGCCCCGACAGGCACCAACTACCTTACGGCCACAGCTACAGTCAGCCGCTTCAGCAATGGAGGAACGGAACATGGCCCATTCTGAGTCAATGTACCCCACCTCCCCCGATATCTGGTCAAAGTTCTGACGGAGGTGTGAGTTGAAGATCAATCTGACAGGTTCTTCTGCTAGACGTTCCCAGCAAACCCTCACTATGCGTTTGGGCTTGCCTGGTCTGACCGGCATCTTCCCCCACCACCTGATCCAACTCACCACCAGGTGGTGATCAGTTGACAGCTCAGCTCCTCTCTTTACCCGAGTGTCCAAAACACATGGCCGCAAGTCCGATGACACGACTACAAAGTCAATCATTGAACTGCGGCCTAGGGTGTCCTGGTGCCATGTGCACTTATGGACATCCTTGTGTTCAAACATGGTGTTAGTGATGGACAAACTGTGGTTTGCGCAGAAGTCCAAAAACTGAACACCACTCGGGTTCAGATCAGAGAGGCCATTCCTCCCAATCACACCCCTCCAGGTCTCACTATCATTGCCCACGTGAGCGTTGAAGTCCCCCAGTAGGACAATAGAGTCTCCAGGAGGAGCACTTTCAAGCACCCTTCCCAAGGACTCTAAGAAGGCTGGGTACTCTGAACTGCTGTTCGGTGCATAAGCACAGACAACAGTCAGGACCCGTTCCCCAACCCGAAGGCGTAGGGAAGCTACCCTCTCGTCCACCGGAGAAAACCCCAACATACAGGCACCGAGTCGAGGGGCTATGAGAAAGCCCACACCTGCCCGCCGCCTCTCACCATGGGCAACTCCAGAAAAGAATAAAGTCCAGCCCCTCTCAAGGAGATTGGACCCAGAGCCCAAGCTGTGTGTTGAGGTGAGCCCGACTATATCTAGCCGGTATCTCTCAACCTCGCGCACCAACTCAGGCTCCTTCCCCACCAGTGAGGTAACGTTCCAAGTTCCAAAAGCCAGTTTCAGCAACCGAGGATCAGAACGCCAAGGCCCACGCCTTCGGACACTGCCCGATCCACAACGCACCGAACCCCTACTACTGCCCCTCCCATTGGTGGTGGGTCGATGGGAGGGGGGACTCATGTAACTCCTTCGGGCTGGGCCCGGCCGGGCACCATGAGTAAATGCCCGGCCACCAGACGCTCGCTGGCGAGCCCCTCCCCCAGGCCTGGCTCCAGGGTGGGGCCCCAGTAACCCTGTTCCGGGCAGGGTACATAAGTCCTGTTTTTGTGTCTTCATAGGGGTTATTATGGATCACACTTTGTCTGACCTGTCACCTAGGACCAGTTTGCCATGGGAGACCCTACCAGGAGCTTTTGCTCCAGACAACATAGCTCCTAAGATCATTCAAGCACGCAAACCCCTCCACCACGATAAGGTGGTGATCCAAGGAGAGGTCTATGAGAGTAAAATAATATAAATACTGACAGAATTTTAAAAAGTTTGCTGCCTAAATGAAACAAAAGACCGACTCAGTGAATGTTCGTCTTTCTAGAGCGGCTCCTGATTTACCGTCCCGTAACGGCGGTCAAATCCAGGCCGAATCTCAAACGCCTCTATGCTCCCTAAGTAGTGCACTAGGGAAGTTTTTAACTCGAGCTTCTGCGGCCGAACCGTGGCTACTTGTCGAGTGTGGCTGTGGCTGAAGCCCAGATGACCATTTTCAGCTGTATTATGCGCTGCTGGGCTGAAGGAGCCAGTGTTTAGATTGCTGAGTAGTGTGCACTCTGTAGGGAGCACGGATGCATTTGAGATTCAGCCCTAGTGTGTAAACAAGGGCCTGTTAGCTTGGTGCTAAATGCGATTCGCGGTGGTAATGTGGAAAAAGTACCTGTTTATCACATATTTATATATGTGTGTTTATTTAGCTGTGTGGTTTCCCAAAAAGACCCAATTTCAAAAACAAACAATACTTCATATCGGTATTATGAAAAATGAAAGGCTGACGTTTTGATCGCTGCGTCTGTTACCATGGTGACGAGTCCTCACCTTTTATAGTGGCCGCGGCGATGACGTCATAGTGGCGGCCTCTATAAAAGGCGAGCGCTGGCTGAAAATCAGTCAGTCGTGTTTGAGTCGGTTTACAGTGCGGACGCGAGAATGGACGCAGAACCCGAACCCGAACCCGAACCCGAACCCGAACCAGGAACGGTAAGTCAGAACCGGAATGCTTATGGAGGTCCAGGATTAGGACTTTTATCCTACACTTTAATAATATAAGTGAGCTCACGAGTCAAAAACAACTTCCACATGTATAGAAATCTGATATATGGCCATAAATACACACACATATTAGAGTCAGACAGATTTTCCACACAGAGGCGCATATATTCATGTACGTACATGTAAATATCAAATAATGGACATATATGCATAATATATTGATCATACGTACACACATATATAATATCTCATACATACATTCATTATGGTTATATACATCACAGCACAGTCGTGAAATTACTATCGGGTCTGTTTACTTTAAAATATTCGTTTTATTCGTTTATTTCATGCTTTAATGATTTTAGTGAATAACGTACAATGCGCTTGCTTAATAATGTGGCTTTTATACTAACGTTCACTCCAATAGAGGTGGAAGAAACAATGCAGTAGCTTAAAAACCTTATTACATTACATAACATGAAGCATATAGGAGTAACACATGCTTTCCCTATATGGATGTTTTCTATTATATATTGTTACACATATATTTGTGTCCCATGTTTGAAAATGGCCCATTTCAAATGAATTGGCGTACACGTCACGTCAAATATAAGCCCACATGTGATAAATACAAGTTGTATATGAGGCAAATCCATGTATGGTAATCTGTGAAGTACTGAAACCCATATATTGCCATATATCAGATTTCTGCATGAACGTTCAGTGAATGACGACAGTGAAAGAGGAGTGTTTTTGTATTTGGCCAGTGAACATTACAGACTCTTCAGTTAGAAGTTATTTATATAGGTTTTCTATATATGTGTGTATACACCCTATTATCAAAAGTATTCGCTCGTCTGGCTTCACACGCATATGAACTTGAGTGGCATCCCATTCTTAATCTATAGGGTTTAATATGATGGTCACTCACCCTTTGCAGCTATAACAGCTTTAGCTCTTCTGGGAAGGCTTTCCACAAGGGTTAGGAGTGTGTTTATGGGAACTTTTGGACTTACTGCCCAGGTGGCGTCCGATCACGGTACCACGCTGGAATTCACTGAGCTCCTGAGAGCGACCCATTCTTTCACTAATGTCTGTAGAAGCAGTCTGCAGGCCTAGGGGCTCGGCTTTATACACCTGTGGCCATGGAAGTGATTGGAACACCTGAATTCACTGATTTGGATGGGTGACTGGATACTTCTGGCAATATAGTGTATCTGTATGCATATGAATACATGTGTGGTGAGTTCTCTTCTATTCACGTAGTAACACTTTTTCCTTTGTCTCTATTCTGTCTGGGCTCTGGATGCGGCTCTACAGTCTTCCAGCTTTCTGCCTCCAGTGAAAGGTGGGAAATCACCAAATCAGCCCATGAAAGGTAAGAAGTGAAACTGAGTGGATTATCATTTTAATTGGAAATAGCTTTTCAGCATATTTCAGTTTCAAGAGGGGAAAAATCAACTATTGAGTGAATTTTTAGACAGAATTTCCATTCTGAGGTTAACACAGTTCACTGATGAGATAAACTCACAGTCAGAGCCGTTCACAGTGGTGGTGATGGGAACCAGACGTCCCCCTCTAAAAGCTCCTCACAGTGGTGGTGATGGGAACCAGACGTCCCTCTAAAAGCTCCTCACAGAAAGTTCCTACATGAACTGGTTCGGAATTCACTGCCTGATGATCTGAGACGCTGTTTCATGGTAGTTTTGAGATACGATAGATGGCAGTGAGGCACATAATAATAGACTTGTTGTACTTTCTGACACATGTAAATGTATTTTCCCATTTATTCCTGAAAATTAGTGCCAGTTTTCCACATAAACGCCGGTGAAGGATGCTATGAAGCATTTCAGTTTCACTCGCATTAGTTCAGAGAAACAAAACCAGATCTACTGTATGAAAACTCAGTTCCTAAAGGATGTTGATACACTACATCATGTCATATGGTGTTGGAATCAGCTTCCCGAAGACATTCGATGGAAGAAGATCCGGCTCCTTCCTAACTGACACCGAATTACTAATAAAATGCCACATAAACTTCTACATAAAACCTCCTCAGCTAAAAACGACTGTATAAAATTTAAACCCAACATTGAAAACACTTGTTCACTCTGCAGTAACAACCCAGAGACAGCCGTTCACCTGCTTTTTCCAGTCAATATGTAAAATAATTCAGCGAAACCTCAGAGACGTTAGTGTTCATAATACTGATATGAAGTATTGTTTGTTTTTGAAATTGGGTCTTTTTGGGAAACCACACAGCTAAATAAACACACATATATAAATATGTGATAAACAGGTACTTTTTCCACATTACCACCGCGAATCGCATTTAGCACCAAGCTAACAGGCCCTTGTTTACACACTAGGGCTGAATCTCAAATGCATCCGTGCTCCCTACAGAGTGCACACTACTCAGCAATCTAAACACTGGCTCCTTCAGCCCAGCAGCGCATAATACAGCTGAAAATGGTCAACTGGGCTTCAGCCACAGCCACACTCGACAAGTAGCCACGGTTCGGCCGCAGAAGCTCGAGTTCAAAACTTCCCTAGTGCACTACTTAGGGAGCATAGAGGCGTTTGAGATTCGACCTGGATTTGACCGCCGTTACGGGACGGTAAATCAGGAGCCGCTCTAGAAAGACGAACATTCAGTTCTGAGTCGGTCTTTTGTTTCATTTAGGCAGCAAACTTTTTAAAATTCTGTCAGGATTTATATTATTTTACTATCATAGAGAGCAGCCAGCGGCGAGGGGGGCTTCAGGGGCAGCCGCGCGAGAGAGTTCACTTGCACGTGTCCAACACGTCATCACCGCCAGCGGCAGGAGCGTCAACTATAAATGCGTGTATACTCGCCATCTCACTCTGACTGGTCTCACGTGATGCTCGCTGTCATGGTCATGTGCTTCATTATGAAGTGGGCATAATGGACATCCCCTTTACGCTGTATGGACAAAAGCACTGGGACACACCTCTTAATCATTGACTTCAGGTGTTTCAGTCGGTCTCGTTGCCACAGGTGTATAAAATCAAGCAGCTAGCCTTGCAGCCAGCCTTCACACACGTTAGTGAAAGAATGGGTCTAAAGAGCCGCTGGATTCGAGTGTGGTGCTGGAATATGACGCCACCGTTGCAAACTTTCTTCCCCCCTAGATTTTCCAGCATCAACTGTGAGTGGTGTTACTGAAAAAGGGAAGCGTTTAGGAACCACAGCGACTCGGCCACGAAGGGTCAGACCACGTAGAGCTACAGAGCCGGTCGCCGAGCTCTGAGGAGCATAACGGTCTCCAACGCTCTGCTGATCAATAACTGCAGAGTTCAAATCTCCTCTGGCATCACCATCAGCACAAAAACTGCGCCGGTAAATCTGGTTAACGCCCAGTTAATATTATGACAGACTGCTAATAACAGAGAATTAAGTTTATGGTGGTGTGAGATTTTCTTTTTGGAGTCAAAGAACAGTCAAAAATGTCTTTGCCAGATTTATTCAGAGAATTCGTCAGACAAAAACAGGTTATTTTGATGCTGTAGAGAAAAAGGACCAATCATGCAAAAATAATTGATTAAATGTTCAAAGGGAACTGCAGTAGAAGGGAAAGGAAAGTAAAGAGTAAAACAAAGAAACAAGGCATAAGTCAGAGAGACTCGGGCATGGTTCGCTTGTTTCCATTTGCATAAACTGATCTGGACATTGGTCAAAGAGAGCATGCGCCCTTCTTTTAGCACAACCATTGATCGTGATTTAACACAAAGCTCCCAGGCTGTTCTTTGGGAAGGGGTTAAAAACCATTCTTGGCATGTTAAATACCAGGTGGTGGTTTTGTCCCGTTTAACACTGGGCTGCATACTTGGTCGTGGCACATCTAAGTTTAAAAGTCACACCAGATTATAGATGGTTATGCCATTAGATAATATAGCTAATCAATGGATACATATTTAACCACAGAGAATCAATATATCGATAATAAACACTGGAGAGTGTCGACGGGACACAGTCTCTCTCAGTGGGTCCTCATTAGAACAGATAAACACTCAAGATTTAACACAGTTGACGTTAATGGGGTTAAAGAAATGCAGAATCAAGCCGCCCAAACAATAAAAGCTGAGCGTGCTCAGAAGGTGCATATAGAAGTGAGTCAAAGCAGTGATTAGATTCCTTTGTGCTTTTATATAGCAAGTTTTACAGTGAGCCGACTACTAATCCCAACTGACGAGCTCATCTGATAGCCTCGGAAATAAATGCACCAAAGAAATGACATCATCAGTTTTGGATGGCTGGTGTTGATGGCGGGTCAACAGTGATCTTCAGCTCCTGCAGCTTCTCTTTCACGCTGTCGTATTCCTTCTGCCACACGTCGTCGGAAAGGGAGGACGGGTCGATCTCCAGGAAACTGTAGGCGTCCTTGGACTGCACTCTGAATATCTGAACAGCTTTCCCACAGGAGAGACCAAACCCTTCCCAAACCTGTGAAATGTAACACATTCCGACAGTCAGGACCGAAGTGCAGGATGTTGTTGAACTTTGGGGCCACACAGCTTCAACCACTTGACCCAACATTTGATCGGCATTTGATGTCGAATGTTAACGTTAAGGCTGTGTTAAGCTAAGAATGCAGAGCGTACCAACACTGAATACTAGAGTTGGTGGTATTCACAGTTTGCTGTTGATGCTGAAGAAGTAAAGCTGTAATTCTTTCTTTTTTCCATTTGCACACAAAGACTATGATCTACTATTTTACAACAGATCAGTGCAGTCGAATAGACACACACAGTGTTTTTTTTGGTTAAAGAAGTGATGAGGTAAACATGGTAAGTTAGACAGCTGCTATACCTGCTAGACTACCAGACGATATAACTACTGCTAGCATCTACAGCTTTACTCTTTTGTATGTTTGACCTCGATTTTAGGAATTCTTATCATTCCCAAAACTTCTGAAAAGTGTATGTAGCTCAGGCTGCCATGATAAAGGCACATGACAGATGTTACTGATTGTATGGACTACACTACCCATGAACACGCACAAGGACATGAAGACAGGTACCTGTACCGTTATTTATGGGCTCAAAACACTATCGCTAAAAACTGTATCATTTGAACAGCAAAGTAAAAATAATGACAATAGTTTTTGCCAAATTCAGCAACCAAAATCAGCCCAAATCAGTTGCTGAATGTCTTTGCATGGTCGTCTAATGTGATTCTGCTTGCATACTGACAGACATCAGGTACCTTTGAGGCTGCCTGGATAGACTTCACAAATTCCTCCTTAAACTCGGGTTCTTCAATGAGCTCTTCATCAAGAAAGGTCTTGTCTTTGATGGTGCCCAGCAACATGTTGACCTTTTCCCAAAAGCCCTGAAGCTGAACAAGAATCTTCTGGATTTTACTCAGAAAATACTGGACTTTTCCAAGGTGGGTTGGTTCAGGGATGGTACCTAACAAAAGCAGGGACAGGACAAAACATGCAGCATTACACTCGTGTTCACACTGTCAGCTTGGCTGCCCCTTTGTTTTTGTTTTTTTTTTCTATTTTCGCTACCTTTGTGTACTTAAAGCCCGACCTACACTGCATGACTTTAGCCTCGGTTTAACCCTGACTCGCCTCTTGTACAGACACTCACACACTAAACACTGTCGTGTTCAGCTTTGTTACACGTGATTACAGAGGTGAATGAGTGTCACGATCGGCCCGTCCCAGTCCTGTCCATGTGTTCTTGCTGTTTTGGTCCAGCTCCCTCGTTTCAGGACCCCACCCCTGATTGTCTTGTCTCCCTTGTCTCCCGCCTGTCCCTCGTTTACCCTGTGTTATTTAAGCCCTGTGTTTGCCCCTTGTCTTTGCTGGTCTTTGTTATCTGCACTGTTGTTTGTTGGATGTATTGGTGTTTGAATTATTGTCTGAACTGTTTGGTTGTTTGCTGTGTTTCCCGTCATGTCTGTACCCGAATCGATCCGTGTTGGCTACATGAACTTGGGCCGTTTAGACTACAACCCTGGATTTGCCTCAGGCTCATCTCCGCACGTGCGCCCGCCTCCTTGCTCCCAACCGTTACGATGAGGGGGACTTATTCAGTGCTGAAACTCATTTTCTATCATATTCTCTTTCTTGCCTAGCTGTCCAGTGTGACCGCCCTCACAAACAAAGACAGGAAATTCTCTGAGAGTCTTTTGAAATCTGTTTAAAGTCAAATCAAATCAAATTTATTTGTATAGCGCTTTTTACAACGGATGTTGTCGCAAAGCAGCTTTACACAATTTCGGTTTTAACAGGAGTGTAAGAATGTACAAAAACCCCCCGGTGGGCAAGCCAGGGGCAACAGTGGCAAGGAAGAACTCCCTCAGAACTGAGCAAGAAACCTTGGGAGGAACCAGGCTCACCGGGGGGGACCCATCCTCCTCTGGTCAAACTACCTACAAGTGATTATACTACTAATATTAATAGCAGTAATATTGGTATTAGGAATAGCTAGGAGTCTATGAGAACATCAATGTACGGTGGGCAGCTAGTCTAAGGCAGGTGGTGGCAGCTGGGGCATGGGTGGCAGGAGGGCTCGGCAGTCGGTCGTCCTTCAGTGTCCGGCCGGACATGTGGGGCGGTCGTATACTCGGAAAGAAAGCAGGGAGATGGAAGGTTGTGTAGCGCACACCGGGCCTAAGTACATATTTTATACTCCATATCTGATGTCAATCAGCAGTATCACTACTTCAGAATCTTTTGTCATAATTTAAAGGCTTAATGTGTAATGATGGAAACATTCAAGCACAAAAGTACATTGACAGTTAAAGATGCTCACCTTTGTCGATCTGTACTTTGGCCAGCTTCATCCGCAAGTCGATTGTCTGGACCTGCAGGTTCCACTCTTTTTGTTTCAGTGAAATCTTTTCAGCAGTGAGTCGATTCAGTTCTGCTTCAAGAGCCTTGGCTTTTGCAGCCACTCCAGGAGAGGTTACTGCCTCGTAAATGGACTTAACAATCGGACCAATTACTGGCACAATGGAGGCGAAGATGCTGAGGCCACTGCTTTTAGCAGCTGCATCTCTTACAACATCCTGTACCTCACCGTGTTTGGCATCAATCTTCTGCTCTGTTTCTATGAGCTGTGCAGTGGTTTTATTCAGCTCCTTTTCAAGCTTTCTAATCTCCTCTGTCATCACTTCAATCTCATTGGAAAGCTGACTCAGCTGTTTCTCTGTCTCTTTTTTTTCGGTGATGACGTCACTGGTAGTCGTAGCCACATCTTTGTTGTGTGTGTCGTACCTGAATGTGAAACACTGAAGTCAGTAATGCAGTGTCTTGCAGTCGGTAGTTTCTTTCACTGTGCCTGTTATATGAGCTGGATCTGTCCTGCCCTTGTACAGAAAGTTTGAGGACTGTTGATCAGATTAGATTAAGATTAAGTGACCCTTATTAGTCCCACAACCGGGAAATTTCACCTCCGCATTTAACCCATCCGTGAAGTGAAACACCACATACACACTAGTGAATACATACACAATGGGGGCAGTGAGCACACTTGCGCGGAGCGGTGGGCAGCCCAATCCGCAGCGCCCAGGGAGCAGTTGGGGGTTAGGTGTCTTGCTCAAGGACACAGCAGTCATGTGCTGTCGGCTCTGGGGATCGAACCGGCGACCTTCCGGTCACTAGGCTGGATCCCTAACCTCCAGCCCACGACTGCCCCAGGATGACATATTTGATTAACTTTTGAAGAAAAAAAGAAGTAAATGCAAAACTTTTTCTGGAAATTTGAATTCAGTTACTTTATACTTGATTAATTTAAACAAACATTCACAGCTATAGTAAAAGCACGTCTGTCCTAACCATCTAGGAGTCTCTTTTGTTGTTTGTGGAATTTTCACCCACTTTTCCTGGTGTAGCAGTATGCTGCGGGTAACAGCATTCTTGCCCTTTCATTCATGTTTATTTTGTTCCGCCTACTATTACTTGTGAGCCAATTAGGTCTCCCCTGGTTTTTCATAAAAGGGAGGGCGCTCCCATTATTGGGTGCGTTGACTGGGTGATTTGCTTCCGCTGTTCGGTTCCTTCCTGGTTTCTCCGTTGTCGCGACTATCGTGTTGCGAGCTGGTGGATGGTTTGAATCGGTGTCTGATTAATCTGCTCTGCAGGTATGGCAAATTCTCCTTTCTATTATGTAGTCTTTTACCTGCGGTTAGCGTAGTATCGGGCAGGTTTTCTTGTCTGATGTTTAGGACTGGTGTCTGTAAGAGGGCCAGCGTTACCTGCTGATTGTCTGTGAGAGTGCAGGCGTTACCCACGTGTGACATTGTGGCTGAGCCTTGGTGTGGTTTTGTCAGAGGCCGCTTGGCTTTTCTTGATCTCGTGCCCTGTTCTGGATAACACGGTAGGAAAATCGTCCATGCCGTTTCTTAATCATAATGATTTTATAATGATTATAATTGACATTTTCCTTTCTTTGCAGGAATGCAAAGTTGGTGCTGGCTTCTGCTGTTTTGTTTCCGCTAATGATGTTTAGTTTTTACCAATAGTTTTGTTTTTACTGATGTTTTATTTTCATTTTTTTTATTTGGTTTTCATGTTGTTATTTTTTTTCTTTTCTTTTCATAATGTTTTTTTTTTTTTTATTAAAGTTTTTTTTTTTTGCTCTAAGCTGCTGCGGCTGAGCACACTACCCTACCTTCGGCTTGGGGTTTTTGGTGTTGGCTGTTCCTGCTGCGTGCTGGGGCGTTGGTTGTGCTGTGTGCCCTGCCTCTCCTGTAAGAGTTGCACGTTGAGAGCACTGCTTATCGCTGCTTTGTGGTTGTATTTTTATTTTATTTTTTTTTTTTTTCTTTATAATTTGGAGTTGAGTTTAGGTTTGTCTTGTTCTTTTCATTTGATTTGATTGGTAGTGCACCTGATTGTGGTACTGGGCCGGAGGACTTGTTGGTGAAGGGTAAGTACGTAGTGCATGGTTTGTTGTGTGTAATTGTATCCTCTTTGTGGCTTTTTCTTTTGGGTAATTGTAATCCGTGTGATTAATTTTTCTTTACCACTGAGCTTGCTCCTTCCCCACCTGATTCCAGCCTCTGTACCAGCAATTCTTTCTGTTTTGTTATATATAAAAATTATATATATATATAGTGATTTTTTTTTTTTTTTTTTTTTTTTTGTATGTTCTTTTGCTAAAGCCAAGTACTGAAGGTTTATTTATTTATTTATTTATTTATTTATTCTCTTTTTTTTTTCACTTGCCAATAAACTAAATCTATTTGTGGTATATGCGTCTTCAGTGTATGAGTAAAACGAACCTGTGGGCCTTATTTTGGTATCGTGTGTTCCCTGGGCACTTAATTCCAGGGTGGCGTAGTCGATTAGCTTCTAAAAACTCATACATTGAGTACACCGCGTTGCCACATTTTGGCATCGCTGACAGGGTTTATACTGCAACCGCCACACTGGCAAGACCTCTCCTATATTTTTGGACTATCTCACTCTCAGTCAGGCCATTCCTGTAAGCTTCAGCTTGCATTTCTTAGTTTTTTGTGGTTGATTTAAAGCGATTTTTTTTTTTTTTAGCCCATTGACCTGCTGTAGTAGCCAGCCTCTTTTCAACTTCAGTTTATTGACTGCATTTTGGAAGCAAATGTGACAGTCAATAATATTCAGTGTGTTGCACAAATAGGGAAAAATAAGAGCTGCCACGTGTTTAAACTTTTTCTTTTTCATTTCTGTAAAGCTGCAAACCAAGAAAAAAAGCAAAAATGACAAAATAACCATTAATCAAGAAAATTAAGAAACCAAATCCACAGCGGAGCCGAATCTCCCGTTCCCAGTAAAGCTAACCAGACGGAACAGGATGGCTTCACCAAGCAAACTTTTTTTTTTTCCTTCAACATGGCACAAATGAATGTGGTTCAAGCGACTAATAATGGTTTTAAAGCCATACAGGCACTTCTGGCTCTTTATCTTACAGGATATTTGTATGTTATGCAGACCTGCAGACCAAGAGAAACAGACTGTCACAGTGTTTTCAGGCCTGCGCCTGAAAACACCTCACCTGGTGAGGGAGGGGCCCTCTCATGAGCATAGCTCGCCCCCTAGTTCTTGTACAGTGGAACTGCTTTCTATGAATGAATAAATCAAATGGACTGAGAATTAATAAAAATAAAAACAAATTGGAATAACTGGGGGTTCCTCTCTCTGTTGCCATAGCCTGGCCATATCACAGGTGGAATTCCTTCTTACCTCTGCCCATGCAATGCTTGTGTCACTGACTGCCACATGACCCCAAAGCATAATAGATCCTCGCCAACGCTTAACAGTTGGCATGATATCCTTTTCACCTAATGCTGCTCCTTTTCTCAAGTCCTACCTTTGGTGATTGTAGCCAAAGGGTTTCATTTTTACTTCATCAATTCATTTACGTCCAAAATGTCAATGTCAATAAACAATAGTTTGCTGGAAGGCTGCGTTTACTTCTTTTTACTTCAAAAACCAATGAAATATGTCATTCAGCCCGGAGTACCCAAAGTTTTGCATACAACTGAATATCAGAGGAGTTTCCTGGGTCTTAAAGATGTGGGCATTCGACGCCGACAATGAATATCAAAGTGGAACAGAGAAACTGAAGAGCACAACAAACATCTCGCTACAGACAAAACAGCAAGACTTCACAACATTCATAGCCACGTCATTCAGATTTAATCTCCACAAACGTGTTCAAAATACACAAGATATAAATATTGTTACCTGTCCACCATCTTTTCCACATCATGGATAATTTCCATGATCCACGTTCTTGCTTTCTCCAGGTACTTTATAGCCAGTGCTGGTTTATTTTTCTCAACAGCGTGAACCAGCATTGGAAACAGTGACGAAACCAAGTTCTGACTGGTGCCCACACACTGTGATGGAGAGAAGATCGTGATGTATGTAAGTTTACAGTTTGTCACATTTCAGCTGAGTAGGAATTGGCTCTGAAGGTCCTCACTAAAAGTTGTTACAGGCAACCTATTTTCAGCTGTACATTATGTGTGTGTGTGTGTGTGTGTGTGTGTGTGTGTGTGTGTGTGTGTGTGTGTGTATATATATATATATATATCTTAAAAATATATTCTCCAGCAACGCCTTCTCCACAGAACAGACGAGTTGTTGTGTTTGGCAGGATTTTATGTAGGAAAATATGCAATTTGTGGAAGGATTAAGAGGACTCCAACCCTGAGATGCTCACTATGTGTCCGTGAAGGAAAATGAGCTCCTGAATGCTACTTCTTGTTTTTTCTGAACGTTCTCTATTAGCTCACATCCTCTTCTGTCCAGCTTCATGCAATCACCACTAGATGCCATTAAAGAGCCTACGAAAGAAACACTATGCTGAATCCAATACAGAAGGGGTTTCTGATGAGCAGAAACTGGTTCTGAATGGGTTTCTGATGAGCAGAAACTGGTTCTGAGTGAGTCTCTGTTTACACAGATGTTTTGAGAAAGTTTAACAGACCTTCAGCATGACAGCTTCAGAGGATCCGAAGAGAAGTTGGGTCTCCAGGGCTCGCATCCGGAGCAGCCTCTCCAATTTGGGGAATTTCGCCAGACACAGGTAGGAGATGTGGTACAGCAGGGAGACCTGCTGAGACGATGGGAGGAGCTCCTCAATGAACCCTGAGCTCCATACAGAGGTGGCTGGCACAACCTCTGTGATTTCCACAAAATGAATGTAAATAATTTCACTATAAAGTTGGTTAAACAAGCATTAATTTGTGGTTGGATACATCAAATGACTGGTATTGTTTTACTTACAACCTGAGGAAGAAGCAGCTTAGAGTGTGTGTGTGTGTGTGTGTGTGTGTGACTTGCCTTTGCTGTTAGCCATTGTGTTTAAAGTCAGGGGGGTTCTGTGTTTTCCTAAAGATCAATAAAAATATTTTACAGCAGTGCTTAGAAACGCATTGTTCACTAAATATAAGTTTTGAAAGTGAATAAATAAAACAGAGAGGATCTTACCTGTAGAGCTGTGTGGACTGCGCTTCTTACAGATGTTCAGTGCAGTTTCGTTTTTATATGTAATGACACCGAAAGAAAGGGCCAGGTAAAGACCAAAAGATGAGGCTGTCCAAGGGTTTGACAAGAAGCGTGGTCAGTAAACAGGCGTGGTCCAGATCCAATCAGCAAAAAGGTACAGAATGGCAACCGTAACCAGGTGGGGTTAGGAGGGCAAAGACAAAAGGGGAAAACCAGAAATCCAGAAAATCAGTCCAAACACGAAAAAGGCAACCACACAAACGCACACTGGAGAAGTTTGCCCTGAACGAGGACTTGATGACTGCAGTAGTTCTACAAGAGAAGCAGTACTTCAGGAGTGCTGATTGGAGAACGAGGGGAGAGCAGGTGACCTCTCAGAGGATTCTAGCTGGAGGGATGTGTAACATTATACTTTAAATGGCCCACCTGATTTGAGAAATATGTGAATATCCGCACATGCTTGAGACCATCTGAACCAAATAAATTAATCTTGGTCTCATCAGACCATAGGACGTGGTTCCAGTAATCCATGTCCTTTGTTGACGTCTTCAGCAACTGTTTGCGGGCTTTCTTGTGTACGGACTTCAGAAGAGGCTTCCTTCCGGGGTGACAGCCATGCAGACCAATTTGATGTAGTGTGCGGCGTATGGTCTGAGGACTGACAGGCAGACCCCCCACCTCTTCAATCTCTGCATCTATCTTTCAAAGACAACATTTGGATGTGACGCTGAGCACGTGCACTCAGCTTCTTTGGACGACCAACACGAGGTCTGTTCTGAGTGGACCCTGCTCTTTTAAATCGCTGGATGATCTTGGCCACTCTGCTGCAGCTCAGTTTCAGGGTGTTGGCAATCTTCTTGTAGCCTTGGCCATCTTCATGTAGCGCAACAATTCGTCTTTTAAGATCCTCAGAGAGTTCTTTGCCACGAGGTGCTATGCTGGAACTTTCAGTGACCAGTATGAGAGAGTGTGAGAGCTTTACTACAGATTTGAACTCACCTGCTCCCTATGCACACCTGAGACCTACGAGTCACGTGACATTTTGGAGGGAAAATGACAAGCAGTGCTCAATTTGGATATTTAGGGGTGTCTGTCTCTTAGGGGTGTACTCACTTTTGTTACTGGTGGTTTAGACATTAATGGCTGTATATTGAGCTGTCTTGAGGGAAGAATAAGTTTACACTATTATATATAATATATAACATATAAGCTGCACACAGACAACTTTTCACTGTGTCAAAGTGTCATTTTGTCAGTGTTGTCCCATGAAAAGATAAACTCAAATATCTGCAGAAATGTGAGGGGTGTACTCACTTTTGTGATACACTGTACACAGATCAGTCCAAACAAGCAACAGTACAAGAGGGCTAGGCAAGAGTCGAAAACTAGATAAACATGGCAAAAGGGTCAAAAGACAGGGAATGCAAACAGGACAGAATGTAAACACTCAATGATCGCATAGCAGTACCTCTCAATGTGCCTATCTGAAGCCTGGGCTTAAATACTCTAAACAGACTAATGAGTACAGGTGTAGTGAGTCAGTAATCTGGGGACTGAGATCGCTGATAGGACCGTTGGGAAAACGTGATTTTCCATGGATTCTTGGGAGTTAGAGTTCTCTAAGATGGGGTCTGCAGGCACAAGATCCGTCATGAACTCCCAGAGCATTCTGGGAGATGAAGTCTGTTTCTTTGTCCAAGACGGCCGAATGCGTGACACCAGCACAGTGTACAGATTCTCCTCATTAAAACGGTCAATTCCCATATAGAAGAATTGGTTCATATAGCCTTTGACCAGATGCTGTGGGAACAAAGTTTAACAGAGCGAGAGAGACCCTCTCACCGTTGTTATACCCCTTCAACTGAAATAACCCGTCCCAATCGGTGACCTGCTTGTGCCTGTTGCCTGTTCCTGTTCAAACCTATTTAACAAGTAGTCACATCTGCCAAGTTCACACTTGCAAAAGTTTGATTGATGGCCAGTCAACAGAAGAGTGATGAAGCAATAAAGGGGAAAGAAGTCTTTTGCGCATATTGCCTGCAATTAATTACCAACGACCTTCGAATGTCACTTCTTCTCTCATCAGATTCACGAGACCCCTGGACAGGACTCAATTTAGCCCACAAAACGGCGCGAGTGTCAGTGTGGCAGACGAGCTGTTGCTTTGCTCTTGCTGTTGCTTTTGAGTGCACCGTGTTCAGCTGTGCTTCTCCGTCACTAGTAACAGCAGTGTTTCTAGCTTTGTTTGTAAGAAGCGTAAGTTAGTTTCATGTTTAACAGTGAAGATTACGCAGTTAGAGGTGCATCCGGATGTTAGAAAAGAGCAGGGCTGGTCTGCAGGGCTCAGACTCGCTGTTAGAAGCTCCAGGTGTCTCAGGTAGAGCTGGCATGCCCTCAACTCTGGCAGCAGAGCCCTGACAGTGCGGCAATTAGGTGGCGTCTCGGCAGCATAGCCACAAATCTAAAGCACTACGCCATGGCATCACCACTCATCTCCCATTCACATGTTCAACAGGTTTGCCCCACTCAGTGAGACCCTCTGAGACGCTTGTTTAAAGAGCCCTTGTCATAGGTGGTCCTATTTTATGGCACAGGAAAGCAGCTTCTGCCTTAGGGCCGCCAATAGCTGTTCACTGTATATCGGGAGCCAGGGTGCTGGACATTAGAGGGACCCTGCTAGCTAACCGTAGATATTCGAGGATGACGCTTGTCTGCACCAATCATTGAAAAGTAAAATAATAAGGCAGAATAAGCTGCCAAATGGTATAATGACCACACTCGAGCTTTGAAACAGTCTGTCAGACAACTAAAGCGAAAATGGTGCCTTCTGAACTAGAAGTGTTCCAGTGCGCCTGGAGGGATTATAGCCTTATAAACTTTAGAAGGGCACTTGCTACAGCATGCTCAGCCTGTCTCTAATCCTCAGAGAAAACAATAATCCTAAATTATTACTTAGCACAATTTCTAAAATAACTAAGAACCAAACAGTTACTGAACCCCAGATGCCATCAGCCTATAGCAAATGATTTTATGAATTCCTTTAGTGATAAAATAGAAGAAATTAGGCAGAGAATTCAGAAACACAGTTAAACTCTACAAACCTGCTGCCTTATAACGCCAGTCTAGATCCTGAGAATAAAAGAATCACTGCTTAGAGGCTGGAATTGTTTACCTCACTTCAAGAAAATGAACGACTTAAAATTGTTTCTCCCGCAAAATCTTCTACTTGTATTTTGGATCCGATTCCTACAGGTTTACATAAGGGAATTTAACCAGAAATAACCAAGCCTATTCTGTTAATAATAAACTCCTCTCTTAGCCTTGGATACATCCCAAAAACTTTTAAACTTGCTGATTACGACAGTGAACCTCGATCCCTGTGAACTATCAAACTATAGACCTGTCTCGAATCTCCCCTCTATATCCTAGGTCCTGGAAAAAGTGGTAGCAAAACAGTTAAGTTCCTGTCTGTATAGGAATCATCTACATGAAAAATTTCAGTCTGGTTTTAGGCCACATCACAGTACAGAAACAGCACTAGTAAAAAAGGTAAATGATCTATTATTCTCTGACAAAAGAAATGTGTCTTTGCTGCTCCTCCTCGATCTTAGTGTGGGATTTGACACAATAGACCACGCATCTTACTAGATAGACTAGAAAACCTTGTTGGGGTAACAGGAACAGCTCTTTCCTGGTTCAGGTCCTACCTCACTGATCGCCATCATGAGCGTCGCCAGTGTTGACGGTGGCAAGGAAAAACTCCTTGGAACCTTGAGAGGAACCAAGACTCAGAAGGAGAACCCGTCCTCCTCTGGTCGACACCGGACAGCAAGCATTGTTAGTATAAAGTGTTATAGTATTAAAGTACAAAGTGGGAAAAACAGGTTCATCTGATTAGTTTATGATTTGCAGCAGCATCTGAGGGTGAGGACTGCCCAGCGCTGTACAGCAAGAAGCTCAGTGGTGGTCAAGCTGGTCCAGAAGGCTGGTGAGCAGTGGTACCCGATCAAGGCAGAAGAGGCAACAGCATCAGACGCACCGGATGGGCAGCTGATCAGCACGGCAGAGAAAGGAAAGAAAGACGTGGTCAGTTCTGTAAAGAGTGGCTGACCACAGATTACAGTATAACAGAGCAGCAGAGACTCCAGCAGGTCCAGATCTGACAGGGAGACTAATCACCAAAGGCTCCACTATACAAGTAAGTATTTAGCCTAGACTTAAAGACTGAGGCTGTGTCTGATTCCCGAACATTAACAGGAAGATTATTCCAGAGCTGGGGGGCTTTGTATGAGAAAGCTCTCCCCCCATTACTAAAATAATGTGGTTGTATACATATGTACACCCTTACACTAATACTTTGTTGAAGCACCTTTGACTTTATAACAGCAGTCAGTCTTTAGGGTAGGAGTCTATCAGCATGGCACATCTTGAATTGGCAACATTTGTTGACTCTTCCTTGCGAAAGCGCTCCAAATCTGTCGGATCTGTCCAAATCGGTCTCCTGTGTACAGCCCTCTTCAGGTCTACCCACAGATTTTTAATGGGATTCAGGGGCTCTGGCCAAAACTTTGATCTTCTTCTGGCGAAGCCATTCTTTTGTTTATTTGGAGGTATGTTTGGGTCATTGCAATGCCGAGAGGTGAAACTCTTCTTCAGCTTTTTAGCTGAGGCCTGAAGGTTTTTTACCTCCAACATGCTTCAGTGTGGGCATGCTGTTCTTTTGGTGATGCACAGTGTTGGTTTTGCCCCAAACCTTGTGGAATTATTATTTCCCACATACATTTGGAAGACTTAATGGAGGTTTTGGAAAAATGTAGCCAGGCTTGGATTTTTTTTTTTCTTTGTTAGAAAAGGCTTCTGTTTGGCCACGCAACCGCACAGCGCAGGTGTATGAAGAATATGGGAGATTGTCACACGCATTACACAACCAGTACTTCCCAGAAATTCCTGCAGCTCCTTTAATATCGCTGTAGGCCTCTTGGCAGCCTCCTGGACCGATTTTCTTCTTGTCTTTTCATTCATTTTTGAGGGACGTCCAGTTCTTGGTCATGTTGTTGTTGTGCCAAATTAATTGTCTACACTTTTGGGTAAATGACTAGTGTCCTTTACTTATTTCTCATTATTTCTCTCTCCACAGTGTATGGGCACCAGTGAGAACTCTGTTTCCCAAGCTGATATACGCTGTGGAGAAAAACAAACCAACTATGGCCATTCGATACCTGGAAAAAGCAAAACCCTGGATCACGGATATTATTCAGCAGGTGGACAAGATAAATAAAAGGTAATGAAATGTATAAGCCTTGATAAAAATGCTATATATGACACTAATAGGACATTGGGCACTAAATGCTTTCAGATGGCACACAACTGAAAGCACTATGTCCTGAGTCTGGAATGGTCATAGGACAAGATTCCATATGTGTGAAGGGGGGGCCCAGGTTTGAAGCTCTAGGTCCCAAGAGAGAGATGGCCCCCTCACTTTCTCTCTCTTAGCTTTAGAATAAGATGAAATTATAATAGGAACCAGATGTGGACTATATGTCAAAAATGGACTCAAATCTTTGTGGCAAAGAACATTTGGCACGTTTCTCTCCAAGCCAAGGCTTGATTCTGACTTGAATCTCACCGAAGAGTTTCTTCCTTCACCTTCACAGCATCACTACTGAAAAAACCACAAGAATTTGGCCTCAGGAACTTCGGCGTGCTGTGGCCTGCTGCGTTGACACCTGCTTCCGCTCCTTTCGCAGGCAGCAGGTGGGTTTTCACCCATGTGTGAGTGCTGGTTCGTTCGTTGGGGCTGTTCTGTTTGCTGTCTGGTCGCACCATTAGAGAACTCCTTTGTGTCGGCGTGCCATGAGGAATAAAGGCAAAAAAGAGAATAAAGGAAACAAGAGAATAAAGGGAAAAAAGAGTTTTGGAGTTAGTATAAGTTTGGAGGTTCCTGTAACTCTAACACTTCACCCCACCCCTCTATCTTAACAAGAATTATGACACCCCACCCCTAGACGTGAGCAACAGAGGGCTAAGGGCTCAGTTGTAGGGGCGAGGGGTGAAATGGGACTGGGCCTCAGGGTGTGATATAACCAGGCGGGGGGGCATCATCAGATCATTTTCCATTTACATATTCATTACTACCAATTTGGCACAGCAGAAAAGGTTCATGCTCCAAAAATTATTACATATATATTTCACTGCATTTTAAAACTTCAAAACTAGAGGTTGTATAGTATAGTGGATAACACCTCTGCCCTCTAGGCTGTAGACTGGGGTTTAATCCCCCACCTGGGTCAGCCCCCTCCACTACTGTATACCAATAAGGGTCCTTGGGCAAGACTCCTAACACCACCTTGGCCTACCTGTGTAAAATGATCAAATTGTCAGTCACTCTGGATAAGCGGGTCAGCCAAATGATGTAAATGTAAAATGTAGTAAGAAACAGGTCAGTTTAAACCAAACATAAAGAAGAGCCAATAGGGGCCTTCAGAAAAGTGACCACGGGAGGCTTTACACGCAGCGTTCTCTGGTTTCACTGGAAAGTCAGACATATTTGGCTGGTTCTGCAGGTTAGAACTGTTTTTCTCTGGTTTTACTGCAAAGCCAAGTCCTGAATAAGCACACAAACGAGCGCACACCATCTGGGTCCACAGGTTAACTGTTCTACTCACACGTGGAGCAGCAGGCTGAGTGAGTGATTAACCAACAGCACTAAATCCACTTTGGTCATCACGGGTTACTCAAACTGAGCCCAAAGTCCAGCACACACACATACAAACACACACACACACACACACACACACACAGCAGAGAGGGTTCTGCCACAGTGCCTAAAAGGGTTCTTTGGAGCGACACTACAGAGGCACCTTTATTTTTAAAGTGGTTCTTAAAAGGGTTCTTTGGAGCGATGCTATAGAAGAACCACTTTAAAAATAAATGTGCCTAAAAGGGTCCTTTGGAACGACAATACAAAAGAACCACCTTAACAAAGGTGCCAAAAAGGGTTCTTTGGAACGACGCTACAAAAGAACCGCCTTATAAACAAAGGTGCCTTAAAGGGTTCTCTGGAGCAACGCTATAGAAGAACCACCTTAAAAACTAAGGTGCCTAAAAGGGTTCTTTGGAAAGACGCTACAAAAGAACCGCCTTATAAACAAAGGTGCCTTAAAGGGTTCTCTGGAGCAACGCTACAGAAGAACCACCTTAAAAATAAAGGTGTCTAAATGGGTTCTTTGGAGCGATGCTGTAGAAGAATCATTTTGGTTTCATAACCTTTAACTGTATCTCTCTGTGTTTGTCTCTCTCAGTGGAGGTGGAGCTGTCTCGGGTTCGAGACCCTCGGGACATGATGGAGCGACGGACCTTCAGACCCACACACACACACATCCACCATCACACACACACTCACCTGCACAGATCAGCCGAGACGTGAGGACAAGCGGAGTTCACAGGAACACTAACGGCAGCTGAAGCCCTGAGAACGGAGAATGTGTGGAGGGAATGGCGTGGAACACCTGGGGAACAAGCAGGACCCTCAGAACTGGTGGATTAAGGGGCTCGCTCATTAGACCTGTTTCATGTTAATCGGACTTTTAGACTGATTAAGTAAATGAGCTCTGTTCTGATTGGCTGCACACTGTTCAAATAGCAGTCTTGACTCCTTATGACTTCAGTGTGAGGGGGCGGGGCTAAACTGCTGTAGGCTAAGTAGGCCAGAGATATTTGTTTACGTTGAAGGGAAGCCCCCGTCTCCTAACTGACATTAAACCCTCCCTATCCCCTTTATAAAATGGTCCGAGATCATACATCAAATCATTTTATATATGTATATAGACTGCCCACCTAGTTTTTACAAAAAGTGTTCATCCATAACTAAGAGAAATCCGTTACGACTGGATTGTAAAACTTCATCGTTTCAGCTCTCCGGATCTTCCCCCCTCTGTACGTGCTAGGAATGTGAATCACTACTTAACAATAAAAACGTAGAGCAAATGCTACCTGTTCTTAATAAACATTGGACAACCTTTTGGGGAATAAAAACATCAATAATAAACATGCTACAAAAAATGTTAGCTAAGTGGTTCTGGTTACTGAACAATAACGAATGCAGGTGTCCGAGGCGCCGACGCCGAGGTCTTCTCTCGTCCTCAGTCCCGAGAGACGAACGCTCGTCTACTCGCGTAGAGAATGGAAGGGAACAGGTCCGTCCGGACTAAACGAAAGATGAACCTCGCGGGCTTCAGCTCTGAAAAAAAAAAAGAGATTGGTTTAATGACTCATTGGCTATTTTGAAACAGTTAACTCTGCCCACACAATCTGATTGGTTGAAGTGTCCTTCCTGTGGTGCTGTATACCATAACAGTGTTTTTTCCCACCAAACCCGTATCATTCCACTGACCATGTATAAAATTCTTCACTCTAAGCTGATGAAACTATTTTTTGGTGGAAGAAACTGGCAATGTTATGTTATCTCTTCTTTAGGAGTGTGTTTATGGGAATTTTTGGACTTGCTGCACAGGTGGCGTCCGATCACGGTACCACGCTGGAATTCACTGAGCTCCTGAGAGCAACCCATTCTTTCACTAATGTCTGTAGAAGCAGTCTGCAGGCCTAGGGGCTCGGCTTTATACACCTGTGGCCATGGAAGTGATTGGAACACCTGAATTCACTGATTTGGATGGGTGACTAGATACTTCTGGCAATATAGTGTATCTGTATGCATATGAATACACGTGTGGTGAGTTCTCTTCTATTCACGTAGTAACACTTTTTCCTTTGTCTCTATTCTGTCTGGGCTCTGGATCCGGCTCTACAGTCTTCCAGCTTTCTGCCTGCAGTGAAAGGTGGGAAATCACCAAATCAGCCCATGAAAGGTAAGAAGTGAAACTGAGTGGATTATCATTTTAATTGGAAATAGCTTTTCAGCATATTTCAGTTTCAAGAGGGGAAAAATCAACTATTGAGTGAATTTTTAGACAGAATTTCCGTTCTGAGGTTAACACAGTTCACTGATCTAATCCTTGTGTGAATTCAAACACCAGATAACAGGATGGAGAAAGTTGGCCTGGGCGTGCACGATGGCCCACCTCCACCATCTGCTGTGCAGTCAGAAAGGTGAGTGTTGTTCAGGTTCTCGGTGTATGTTTTGCTGATTTTGAGATTATTTAAGACGTTAGTTTACACTCAAGACTAAAGCCATCCTTTGTTCTTTCACAGGACCCCGGAAGTGGCCCTTGACGCTGTGTTCAGTGCTCGGCTTTTGGGAAATGAAACTCCAGAGCCTGAGCATGAACAGGTGTCCTCAGAGGATGAGGAGGAAACTCTGTTTGGGTATCCTAAAGACTCCAAGATCCTCAGGTTCTTCATGAAGACTGCTGAGGAGCTGGTCAGATGGCTGGAGTCTACATTTCTTCCTCAATTCCCTGTATGGTTCCTCTACGAGCATCTGGTGGGTCGTTTGATGGAAGAAGTGAAGATGCTGGCCTGGATTAATATTACCTTTGAGGCATCTGATGCGCAGCTCTTCCCTGACGAGGACGATGCCGTGTCTTATATTATCAGTGAAGTGCATGAAGACCTCTTGAACAAGCCCTGGAGAATGGAAGTATCTTGTTTCAACGAGGGACTCCTATATTACATCACCTACGCTGTCATGAACGCTTTCATTAATTACACGATGTTCTGCTGTAAAGCAGCAAGAACATCCCCAGACACTGACCTTGAGGAGGAAGGATCACAGGGGGAGCCTGAGATGCAGGAACTCTGCAGCACCGCCCTCAGTCAGCGGAGTCCATCAAAGTGCGAGGAACTGATCCAAGAACTTGGTGGATCTTCTGATTCGAGTGACGAGTGCTCTGAGACCCTCACCGGCTTCCAAACTTACAAGGACAGGCTGGTGAAAATACCAATCAGGAGCCTAATGACAGCGTCTGAGGACCCGGAGGTGGAGAATCCTGAAGACCTGGAGGTTCCTGCCTGTGCTAATGGTGAGTGAGTCTTTCAGTTCCGCCTTGAGATTTCATGATGTTCTTTGTCCAAAATGTCCCAGTGCTCTGAACTTATGATCTCCTCGTTCTCTCTCTGTCTGTAGGTACTACAGGTTCCACCACAACCAGAACAAAGTGGAAGAAGCTCCGTTCTCGTATCTCCAGCTTCGTGAGACGAGTCTTCCTCTTCGGATGCGTCCCATCTAGGCGCGTGGTACCACTTTGAAATTCCTTCATTTTCATCAATTAAAGCATGAGCAGCATTATTTTTGTGTCCTGGCTCAGACTGTAATTAACCTAGGTGTAGATACTTAAGACTGTAATTGCTCCATGTTTATATACTTATATATATACTTTTTTTTTTTATGCTTATTTAGTCCCACAAACGGGGAAATTCCACCTCTGCATTTAACCCATCCATGAAGTGAAACACCACATACACTCTAGTGAGCACACTAGAGTGCCCAGAGCGGTGGGCAGCCCTATCCATGGCACCCGGGGAGCAATTGGGGATTAGGTGTCTTGCTCAAGGACACCTCAGTCATGGACTGTCGGCTCTGGGGATTGAACCGGCGACCTTCAGGTCACAGGGCCAGTTCCCTAACCTCCAGCCCACGACTGCCCCATGATTAATCCAGGTTTAGATACTCAGGCTCTGATTAATCCAGATTTGTTTTTATTTTAATTTTTACCCATTTTTCTCCCCAATTTAGTCGTTTCCAGTTCCACCCACTAGTTAGGACTCCCCCAAGGCTTCTTCTGAGACCTGCTAAACCAACCACCGCTTCTTTTCGACCTGCCGTTCACGCAACATCACAGGACAGCCGAACGCGCAGATCTGTTACGTCAGCTAACAGACGCCTGCACTGACTTATATCGCGTTGAGTGATGGGGGGAGAAGCAGGGCCATCCTACCCACCCTGAGAGAGCGAAGCCAATTTTGCTGTTTTGAGCTCCCAGCTGTGGACGGTTGTAGCATCACTAGTAATCGAACTCGCGATTTCCTGATAATGGGGACACTCGGGAGCTGATTAATCCAGGTTAAAATACTCAGGCTGTGACTAATCCAAGTTCAGATATTCAGGCTGTGAATCATCCAATTTAAGCTTACCCTGCACAGATATGGGCTTGATTTGATGACAAACGATTCACAGATCACTGTAAAATTTCCTGTTGTGGGACTAATAAAGGAGTATCTCATTTTATCTTATCGAATTAGTAAAACACAAGCAAGACACACTCAATAAAGGAGTGGTTCTGCAGGTGGGGACCACAGACCACTTCTCAGTACCTTTCTGCTTTCTGGCTGATGTTTTGGTCACTTTTGAATGTTGGTGGTGCTTTCACACTCGTGGTAGCAGGAGACGGACTCTACAACCCACACAAGTGGCTCAGGTAGTGCAGCTCATCCAGGATGGCACATCAATGCGAGCCGTGGCAAGAAGGTTTGCTGTGTCTGTCAGCGTAGTGTCCAGAGGCTGGAGGCACTACCAGGAGACAGGCCAGTACACCAGGAGACGTGGAGGAGGCCGTAGGAGGGCAACAACCCAGCAGCAGGACCGCTACCTCCACCTTAGTGCAAGGAGGAACAGGAGGAGCACTGCCAGAGCCCTGCAGAATGACCTCCAGCAGGCCACAAATGTGCATGTGTCTGCACAAACGGTTAGAAACCGACTCCATGAGGATGGTATGAGGGCCCGACGTCCACAGATGGGGGTTGTGCTCACAGTCCAACACCGTGCAGGACGCTTGGCATTTGCCAGAGAACACCAGGATTGGCAAATTCACCACTGGCGCCCTGTGCTCCTCACAGATGAAAGCAGGTTCACACTGAGCACATGTGACAGACGTGACAGAGTCTGGAGACGCCGTGGAGAGCGATCTGCTGCCTGCAACATCCTTCAGCATGACCGGTTTGGCAGTGGGTCAGTAACGGTGTAGGGTGGCATTTCTTTGGAGGGCCGCACAGCCCTCCATGTGCTCGCCAGAGGTAGCCTGACTGCCATTAGGTACCGAGATGAGATCCTCAGACCCCTTGTGAGACCATATGCTGGTGCGGTTGGCCCTGGGTTCCTCCTAATGCAGGACAATGCTAGACCTCATGTGGCTGGAGTGTGTCAGCAGTTCCAGCAAGATGAAGGCATTGAAGCTATGGACTGGCCCCCCGTTCCCCAGACCTGAATCCGATTGAGCACATCTGGGACATCATGTCTCGCTCCATCCACCGCCACGTTGCACCACAGACTGTCCTGGAGTTGGCGGATGCTTTAGTCCAGGTCTGGAGATCCCTCAGGAGACCATCCGCCACCTCATCAGGAGCATGCCCAGGTGTTGTAGGGAGGTCATACAGGCACATGGAGGCCACACACAATACTGAGTCTCATTTTGACTTGTTTTAAGGACATCACATCAAAGTTGGATCAGCCTGTCGTGTGTTTTTCCACTTTAATTTTGTGTGTGACTCCAAATCCAGGCCTCCATTGGTGGGTGTGTGTGTATGTGTGTATATATATGTATATGTGTATATATATATATGTATGTATATATATATATATATATATATATATATATATATATAACTGTAATGCACTGACCAACCAGCAGGTGGTGCCAAACCCATGCAGCTAGTGGGGAGAAATACGGCGCTCAGCCGGCTCAGAGATGCTCCCCGATGCCGAGAATGCGTTATCACTGCCCATTCACACCGACTTTCAGCAGTTCTTTGTCTCTTAAGGTTTCATTCTTTCTTTTTGCATTAATATTGCACTGATGTGACCCGAGGACGACCCAGAGTAGCTACTTTATGCTCATTTAGCTTTAACTTTAACTGAATCAGCACAAAAGGGAATATTTAGGCCAAATTAAAAGGACCCGACTTTCCCTTCAAGCCCCGAATGTAGTCAATCAGCCAAGATAAGTTCAGTATCTAAAGACTTCCTTTGTTTTACACTGAAGCTACGAGGCTAATGGTGCTAACGTTAGCATTATGCTAATCGCATCCCCAAATCATCGCACACTCAAATTTAAACTCGGTCGTGTCGTGTTAGATACGATAGATGGCAGTGAGGCACATAATAATAGACTTGTTGTACTTTCTGACACATGTAAATGTATTTTCCCATTTATTCCTGAAAATTAGTGCCAGTTTTCCACATAAACGCCGGTGAAGGATGCTATGAAGCATTTCAGTTTCACTCGCATTAGTTCAGAGAAACAAAACCAGATCTACTGTATGAAAACTCAGTTCCTAAAGGATGTTGATACACTACATCATGTCATATGGTGTTGGAATCAGCTTCCCGAAGACATTCGATAGAAGAAGATCCGGCTCCTTCCTAACTGACACCGAATTACTAATAAAATGCCACATAAACTTCTACATAAAACCTCCCCAGCTAAAAACGACTGTATAAAATTTAAGCCCAACATTGAAAACACTTGTTCACTCTGCAGTAACAACCCAGAGACAGCCGTTCACCTGCTTTTTCCAGTCAATATGTAAAATAATTCAGCGAAACCTCAGAGCCGTTAGTGTTCATAATACTGATATGAAGTATTGTTTGTTTTTGAAATTGGGTCTTTTTGGGAAACCACACAGCTAAATAAACACACATATATAAATATGTGATAAAGCAGGTGCTTTTTCCACATTACCACCGCGAATCGCATTTAGCACCAAGCTAACGGGCCCTTGTTTACACACTAGGGCTGAATCTCAAATGCATCAGTGCTCCCTACAGAGTGCACACTACTCAGCAATCTAAACACTGGCTCCTTCAGCCCAGCAGCGCATAATACATCTGAAAATGGTCATCTGGGCTTCAGCCACAGCGAATCTCGACAAGTAGCCACGGTTCGGCCGCAGAAGCTCGAGTTCAAAACTTCCCTAGTGCACTACTTAGGGAGCATAGAGGCGTTTGAGATTCGGCCTGTATTTGACCGCCGTTACGGGACGGTAAATCAGGAGCCGATCTAGAAAGACGAACATTCAGTTCTGAGTCGGTCTTTTGTTTCATTTAGGCAGCAAACTTTTTAAAATTCTGTCAGGATTTATATTATTTTACTATCATAGAGAGCAGCCAGCGGCGAGGGGGGCTTCAGGGGCAGCCGCGCGAGAGAGTTCACTTGTAGTGTCCATCACGTCATCACCGCCAGCGGCAGGAGCGTCAACTATAAATGCGTGTATACTCGTCATCTCACTCTGACTGGTCTCACGTGATGCTCGCTGTCATGGTCATGTGCTTCATTATGTAGTGGGCATAATGAACATCCCCTTTACGCTGTATGGACAAAAGCACTGGGACACACCTCTTAATCACTGACTTCAGGTGTTTCAGTCAGTCTCATTGCCACAGGTGTATAAAATCAAGCAGCTAGCCTTGCAGCCAGCCTTCACACACATTAGTGAAAGAATGCGTCTAAAGAGCCGCTGGATTCGAGTGTGGTGCTGGAATATGATGCCACCATTGCAAACTTTCTTCCCCCCTAGATTTTCCAGCATTAACTGTGAGTGGTGTTACTGAAAAGGGGAAGCGTTTAGGAACCACAGCGACTCGGCCACGAAGGCTCAGACCACGTAGAGTTACAGAGCCGGTCGCCGAGCTCTGAGGAGCATAACGGTCTCCAACGCTCTGCTGATCAATAACTGCAGAGTTCAAATCTCCTCTGGCATCACCATCAGCACAAAAACTGCGCCGGTAAATCTGGTTAATATTATGAAAGACTGCTAATAACAGAGAATTAAGTTCATGGTGGTGGGAGATTTTTTCTCTTTGGAGTCAAAGAACAGTCAAAAATGTCGTTGCCAGATTTATTCAGAGAATTCTTCAGACAAAAACAGGTTTTTTTGATGCTGTAGAGAAAAAGGACCAATCATGCAAAAATAATTGATTAAATGTTCAAAGGGAACTGCAGTAGAAGGGAAAGGAAAGTAAAGAGTAAAACAAAGAAACAAGGCATAAGTCAGAGAGACTCGGGCATGGTTCGCTTGTTTCCATTTGCATAAACTGATCTGGACATTGGTCAAAGAGAGCATGCGCCCTTCTTTTAGCACAACCATTGATCGTGATTTAACACAAAGCTCCCAGGCTGTTCTTTGGGAAGGGGTTAAAAACCATTCTTGGCATGTTAAATACCAGGTGGTGGTTTTGTCCCGTTTAACACTGGGCTGCATACTTGGTCGTGGCACATCTAAGTTTAAAAGTCACACCAGATTATAGATGGTTATGCCATTAGATAATATAGCTAATCAATGGATACATATTTAACCACAGAGAATCAATATATCGATAATAAACACTGGAGAGTGTCGACGGGACACAGTCTCTCTCAGTGGGTCCTCATTAGAACAGATAAACACTCAAGATTTAACACAGTTGACGTTAATGGGGTTAAAGAAATGCAGAATCAAGCCGCCCAAACAATAAAAGCTGAGCATGCTCAGAAGGTGCATATAGAAGTGAGTCAAAGCAGTGATTAGATTCCTTTGTGCTTTTATATAGCAAGTTTTACAGTGAGCCGACTACTAATCCCAACTGACGAGCTCATCTGATAGCCTCGGAAATAAATGCACCAAAGAAGTGACATCATCAGTTTTGGATGGCTGGTGTTGATGGCGGGTCAACAGTGATCTTCAGCTCCTGCAGCTTCTCTTTCACGCTGTCGTATTCCTTCTGCCACACGTCGTCGGAAAGGGAGGACGGGTCGATCTCCAGGAAACTGTAGGCGTCCTTGGACTGCACTCTGAATATCTGAACAGCTTTCCCACAGGAGAGACCAAACCCTTCCCAAACCTGTGAAATGTAACAAATTCTGACAGTCAGGACCGAAGTGCAGGATGTTGTTGAACTTTGGGGCCACACAGCTTCAACCACTTGACACAACATTTGATTGGCATTTGATGTCGAATGTTAACGTTAAGGCTGTGTTAAGCTAAGAATGCAGAGCGTACCAACACTGAATACTAGAGTTGGTGGTATTCACAGTTTGCTGTTGATGCTGAAGAAGTAAAGCTGTAATTCTTTCTTTTTTCCATTTGCACACAAAGACTATGATCTACTATTTTACAACAGATCAGTGCAGTCGAATAGACACACAGTGTTTTTTTTGGTTAAAGAAGTGATGAGGTAAACATGGTAAGTTAGACAGCTGCTATACCTGCTAGACTACCAGGCGATATAACTACTGCTAACATCTACAGCTTTACTCTTTTGTATGTTTGACCTCGATTTTAGGAATTCTTATCATTCCCAAAACTTCTGAAAAGTGTATGTAGCTCAGGCTGCCATGATAAACGCACATGACAGATGTTACTGATTGTATGGACTACACTTCCCATGAACACGCACAAGGACATGAAGACTGGTACCTGTACCGTTACTTATGGGCTCAAAACACTATCGCTAAAAACTCATTTGAACAGCAAAGTAAAAATAATGACAATAGTTTTTGCCAAATTCAGCAACCAAAATCAGCCCGAATCAGTTGCTGAATGTCTTTGCATGGTCGTCTAATGTGATTCTGCTTGCATACTGACAGACATCAGTTACCTTTGAGGCTGCCTGGATAGACTTCACAAATTCCTCCTTAAACTCGGGTTCTTCAATGAGATCTTCATCAACAAAGGTCTTGTCTTTGATGTTGCCCAGCAACATGTAGACGTTTTCCCAAAAGCCCTTAAGGTGAACAAGAATCTTCTGGATTTTACTCAGAAAATACTGGACTTCTCCAAGGTGGGTTGGTTCAGGGATGGTACCTAACAAAAGCAGGGACAGGACAAAACATGCAGCGTTACACTCGTGTTCACACTGTCAGCTTGGCTGCCCCTTTGTTTTTTTTTGTTTTTTCTATTTTCGCTACCTTTGTGTACTTAAAGCCCGACCTACACTGCATGACTTTAGCCTCGGTTTAACCCTGACTCGCCTCTTGTACAGACACTCACACACTAAACACTGTCCTGTTCAGCTTTGTTACACGTGATTACAGAGGTGAATGAGTGTCACGATCGGCCCGTCCCAGTCCTGTCCATGTGTTCTTGTTGTTTTGGTCCAGCCCCTTTGTTTCAGGACCCCACCCCTGATTGTCTCCACCTGTCTCCCGCTTTTCCCTCATTTACCCTGTGTTATTTAAGCCCTGTGCTTGCCCCTTGTCTTTGCTGGTCTTTGTTATCTGCACTGTTGTTTGTTGGATGTATTGGTGTTTGAATTATTGTCTGAACTGTTTGGTTGTTTGCTGTGTTTCCTATCATGTCTGTACCCGAATCGATCCGTGTTGGCTACGTGAACCTGGGCCGTTTAGACTACAACCCTGGATTTGCCCCAGGCTCATCTCCGCACATGCGCCCGCCTCCTCGCTCCCAACCGTTACGATGAGGGGGACTTTTTTCAGTACTGAAACTCATTTTCTGTCATATTCTCTTTCTTGCCTAGCTGTCCAGTGTGACCGCCCTCACAAACAAAGACAGGAAATTCTCTGAAAGTCTTTTCTGAGAACTGAGGAAGAAACCTTGGGAGGAACCAGGCTCACCAGGGGGGACCCATTCTCCTCTGGTCAAACTACCTACAAGTGATTATATTACTAACATTAATAGCAGTAATATGGTATTAGGAATAGCTAGGAGTCTATGAGAACATCAGTGTAGGGTGGGCAGCTAGTCTAAGGCAGGTGGTGGCAGCTGGGGCGTGGGTAGCAGGAGGGCTCGGCAGTCGGTCGTCCTTCAGTGTCCGGCCAGACATGTGGGGCAGTCGTATACTCGGAAAGAAAGCAGGGAGATGGAAGGGTGTTCATTCAAGCACAAAAGTACATTGACAGTTAAAGATGCTCACCTTTGTCGATCTGTACTTTGGCCAGCTTCATCCGCAAGTCGATTGTCTGGACCTGCACGTTCCACTCTTTTTGTTTCAGTGAAATCTTTTCAGCAGTGAGTTGATTCAGTTCTGCTTCAAGAGCCTTGGTTTTTGCAGCCACTTCAGGAGAGGTTGCTCTATCGTAAATGGACTTAACAATCGGACCAATTACTGGCACAATGGAGGCGAAGATGCTAAAGCCACTGCTTTTAGCAGCTGCATCTCTTACAACATCCTGTAGCTCACGGTTTTTGGCATCAATCTTCTGCTCTGTTTCTGTGAGCTGTTCAGTGGTTTTATTCAGCTCCTCTTCAAGCTTTCTAATCTCCTCTGTCATCACTTCAATCTCCTTGGAAAGCTGACTCAGCTGTTTCTCTGTCTCTTTTTTTTCGGTGATGACGTCACTGGTAGTCGTAGCCACATCTTTGTTGTGTGTGTCGTACCTGAATGTGAAACACTGAAGTCAGTCATGCAGTGTCTTGCAGTCGGTAGTTTCTTTCACTGTGCCTGTTATATGAGCTGGATCTGTCCTGCACTTGTACAGAAAGTTTGAGCACTGCTGGTCAGATTACATTTGATTAACTTTTGAAGTAAAAAGAAATAAATGCAAAACTTTTTCTGGAAATTTGAATTCAGTTACTTTATACTTGATTAAACATTCACAGGTATAGTAAAAGCACGTCTGTCCTAACCAGCTAGGAGTCTCTCTTGTTGTTTGTGGAATTTTCACCCACTTTTCCTGGCAAGACACTTCGACCTCTCCTATATTTTTGGATTATCTCACTCTCAGTCAGGCCATTCCTCTAAGCTTCAGCTTGCATTTCTTAAAGTTTTTTGTGGTTGATTTAAACTGCCTTTTAATTTTTAAAAATTTCAATTTTTAATTAACCAAATCCACATCTTTCACACAGAGAGAGACTCATATCAGCGGAGCCGAGTCTCCCGTTCCCAGTAAAGCTAACCAGACGGAACAGGAGGGCTTCACCAAGCAAACCTTTTTCCTTCAATATGGCACAAATGAATGTGGTTAAAGCGACTAATAATGGTTTTAAAGCCATACAGGCACTTCTGGCTCTTTATCTTACAGGATATTTGTATGTTATGCAGACCTGCAGACCAAGAGAAACAGACTGTCACAGTGTTTTCAGGCCTGCACTGGAAGGGGGTGAGGGAGGGGCCCTCTCATGAGCATAGCTCGCCCCCTAGTTCTTATACAGTGGAACTGCTTTCTATGAATGAATAAACCAAATGGACTGAGAATTAATAAAAATAAAAACACATTGGAATAACTGGGGGTTCCTCTCTCTGTTGCCATAGCCTGGCCATATCACAGGTGGAATTCCTTCTCACCTCTGCCCATGCAATGCTTGTGTCACTGACTGCCACATGACCCCAAAGCATAATAGATCCTCCCCAACGCTTAACAGTTGGCACGATATCCTTTTTACCTAATGCTGCTCCTTTTCTCAAGTCCTACCTTTGGTGATTGTGGCCAAAGGGTTTCATTTTTAGTTCATCAATTCATTTACATCCAAAATGTTAATGTCAATAAACAATAGTTTCAAAATACACAAGATATAAATATTGTTACCTGTCCACCATCTTTTCCACATCATGGATAATTTCAGTGATCCACGTTCTTGCTTTCTCCAGGTACTTTATAGCCAGTACTGGTTTATTTTTCTCAACAGCGCGAATCAGCATTGGAAACAGTGACGAAACCAAGTTCTGACTGGTGCCCACACACTGTGATGGAGAGAAGATCGTGATGTATGTAAGTTTACAGTTTGTCACATTTCAGCTGAGTAGGAATTGGCTCTGAAGGTACGTCCTCACTAAAAGTTGTTACAGGCAACCTATTTTCAGCTATACATATATACATTATATATATATAGCTTAAAAATATATTCTCCAGCAATGCGTTCTCCACAGAACAGACGAGTTGTTGTGTTTGGCAGGATTTAATGTAGGAAAATATGCAATTTGTGGAAGGATTAAGAGGACTGCAACCCTGAGATGCTCACTCTATGAGTCCGTGAAGGAAAATGAGCTCCTGAATGCTACTTCTTGTTTCTTCTGAACGTTCTCTATTAGCTCACATCCTCTTCTGTCCAGCTTCATGCAATCACCACTAGATGCCATTAAAGAGCCTACGAAAGAAACACTAAGCTGAATCCAATACAGAAGGGATTTCTGATGAGCAGAAACTGGTTCTGAATGGGTTTCTATTGAGCAGAACTTTGTCCTGACTGGGTTTCTGATCATCTTATTTGTTCAACCAGTTTCTGAATTTGTTTCTGATCAGCAGGAACTGGTTCTGAATGGGTTTCTGATGAGCAGAAACTGGTTTTGAATGGGTTTCTATTGAGCAGAACTTGGTCCTGACTGGGTTTCTGATCATCTTTTTAGTTCAACCAGGTTCTGAATTTGTTTCTGGTGAACTGAAATTGGTTCTGAAGGGGTTTCTGATGTGCAGAACCTGGTTCTCAGTGAGTCTCTGTTTACACAGATGTTTTGAGAAAGTTTAACAGACCTTCAGCAGAACAGCTTCAGAGGATCCGAAGAGAAGTTGGGTTTCCACGGCTCGGATCCGGAGCAGCCTCTCCAATTTGGGGAATTTCGCCAGACACAGGTAGGAGATGTGGTACAGCAGGCAGACCTGCTGAGACGATGGGAGGAGCTCCTCAACGAACCCTGAGCTCCATACAGAGGTGGCTGGCACAACCTCTGTGATTTCCACAAAAAGAATGTAAATAATTTCACTAATCAAGCATTAATCTGTGGTAGGATACATCAAATGACTGGTATTGTTTTACTTACAACCTGAGGAAGAAGCAGCTTAGAAAATGTGTGTGTGTGTGTGTGTGTGTGTGTGTGTGTGTGTTTGACTTGCCTTTGCTGTTAGCCATTGTGTTTAAAGTCAGGGGGGTTCTGTGTTTTTCTAAAGATCAATAAAAATATTTTACAGCAGTGCTTAGAAACGCATTGTTCACTAAATATAAGTTTTGAAAGTGAATAAATAACAAAACAGAGAGGATCTTACCTGTAGAGCTGTGAGGACTGCGCTTCTTACAGATGTTCAGTGCTGTTTTCTCACTGTTGCGTTTTTATATGTAATGACACCGAAAGAAAGGGCCAGGTAAAGACCAAAGGATGAGGCTATCCAAGTGGTCAGTAAACAGGCGTGGTCCAGATCCAATCAGCAAAAAGGTACAGAATGGCAACCGTAACCAGAGGGCAAAGACAAAAGGGGAAAACCAGAAATCCAGAAAACCAGTCCAAACACGAAAACGGCAATCACACAAATGCACACTGGAGATGTTTGCCCTGAACGAGGACTTGATGACTGCAGTAGTTCTACAAGAGAAGCAGTACTTCAGGAGTGCTGATTGGAGAACGAGGGGAGATCAGGTGACGTCTCAGAGGATTCTAGCTGGAGGGATGTGTAACATTATACTTTAAATGGCCCACCTGATTTGAGAAATATGTGAAGCATGTACCTCACCCTTTCTCAGTAATTTGGAAACAGGGCTAAAATAACTAAATTAAAATTTCTAATATAACTAAGAACCAAACAGTTACTGAACCCCAGATGCCATCAGCCTATAGCAAATGATTTTATGAATTCCTTTAGTGATAAAATAGAAGAAATTAGGCAGAAAATTCAGAAACACAGTTAAACTCTACAAACCTGCTGCCTTATAACGCCAGTCTAGATCCTGAGAATAAAAGAATCACTGCTTAGAGGCTGGAATCGTTTACCTCACTTCAAGAAAATGAACGACTTAAAATTGTTTCTCCAGCAAAATCTTCTACTTGTATTTTGGATCTGATTCCTACAGGTTTACATAAGGGAATTTAACCAGAAATAACCAAGCCTATTCTGTCAATAATAAACTCCTCTCTTAGCCTTGGATACATCCCAAAAACTTTTAAACTTGCAGTAATTAGGCCGCTGATTAAGACAGTGAACCTCAATCCCTGTGAACTATCAAACTATAGACCCATCTCGAATCTCCCCTCTATATCCAAGATCCTGGAAAAAGTGGTAGCAAAACAGTTAAGTTCCTGTCTGTATAGGAATCATCTACATGAAAAATTTCAGTCTGGTTTTAGGCCACATCACAGTACAGAAACAGCACTAGTAAAAAGGTAAATGATCTTCTATTATTCTCTGACTAAGGAAATGTGCCTTTGCTGTTCCTCCTCGATCTTAGTGTGGGATTTGACACAATAGACCACTCTGTCTTACTAGATAGACTAGAAAACCTTGTAGGGGTAACAGGAGCAGCTCTTTCCTGGTTCAGGTCCTACCTCACTGATCGCCATCATGAGCGTCGCCAGTGTTGACGGTGGCAAGGAAAAACTTGGAACCTTGAGAGGAACCAAGACTCAGAAGGGGAACCCGTCCTCCTCTGGTCGACACCGGACTGCAAGCATTGTTAGTATAAAGTGTTATAGTATTATAGTTCAAAGTGGGAAAAACAGGTGGGCAGCGGTTCATCTGATTAGTTTATGATTTGCAGCAGCATCTGAGGGTGAGGACTGCACAGCGCTGTACAGCAAGAAGCTCAGTGGTGGTCAAGCTGGTCCAGAAGGCTGGTGAGCAGTGGTACCCGATCAAGGCAGAAGAGGCAACAGCATCAGACGCACAGGATGGGCAGCTGATCAGCTTGGCAGAGAAAGGAAAGAAAGACGTGGTCAGTTCTGTAAAGAGTGGCTGACCACAGATTACAGTATAACAGAGCAGCAGAGACTCCAGCAGGTCTAGACCTGACAGGGAGACTAATCACCAAAGGCTCCACTATACAAGTAAGTATTTAGCCTAGACTTAAAGACTGAGGCTGTGTTAACAGGAAGATTATTCCAGAGCTGGGGGCTTTGTATGAGAAAGCTCTCCCCCCATTACTAAAATAATGTGGTTGTATACATATGTACACCCTTACACTAATACTTTGTTGAAGCACCTTTGACTTTATAACAGCAGTCAGTCTTTAGGGTAGGAGTCTATCAACATGGCACATATTGAGTTGGCAATATTTGTTGACTCTTCCTTGCGAAAGCGCTCCAAATCTGTCGGATCTGTCCAAATCGGTCTCCTGTGTACAGCCCTCTTCAGGTCTACCCACAGATTTTTAATGGGATTCAGGGGCTCTGGCCAAAACTTTGATCTTCTTCTGGCGAAGCCATTCTTTTGTTTATTTGGAGGTATGCTTTGGGTCATTGCAATGCCGAGAGGTGAAACTCTTCTTCAGCTTTTTAGCAGAGGCCTGAAGGTTTTTTACCTCCAACATGCTTCAGCGTGGGCATGCTGTTCTTTTGGTGATGCGCAGTGTTGGTTTTGCCCCAAAACTTGTGGAATTATTATTTCCCACATACATTTGGAAGACTTAATGGTACACTGTCTAACGTAGATCGAAGAGTATCCTCTAGGAATTTGGTCATAGTATCTAATTCAGTAGGATTAGATGGACAGCTGACTGAAGTTGATAACTGCGAGAGGTTTCTGATAAAGCTGCCAGCTGTGGAGGAAGTTATAGTCCTCTTAACCTGATAACATGGTGATGAGCGCACATTACCACTAAACTGGATTTTGTATGAGATTAAGTAATGGTCTGAGACGGCTGTGCTCTGGGGGAGAATGGCTAAGTTATCTATGTCTACACCAAAGGTCAGTATTAAGTCTAGAGTGTGGTTGAGGTGGTGTGTGGGCCCTTTTATAATTTGGGTGAATCCCATGGAGTCTATGATAGATATGAATGCCTTACTTAGTGTGTCGTGAGGGTTGTCGATGTGGATATTAAAATCTCCGACAATTAATATTTTACTTGAAAACGTTATTAGGCTTGATAGAAACTCAGAGAATTCTTGTAAGAACTGAGAATACGGACCGGGTGGCCTGTAAATTGTGATTAATAGAAATGAATGTTTATTTGTTCCTTGCTCAAGTATATTAAGTACAAGAACTTCAAAAGAAGAAAACGTAGGTCCTGCTTTCTGGTTCACGCCTAAAGCTTTAGTATGGATGGTTGCTATACCTCCACCCCGACCGCTTAAACGAGGGCTGTGTGCATAGCTGTAGCCTGCGGGAGTGGCTTCATTTAGACTAAGCTACTCATCGGAGTACGGTACTCATGGTACTCAGCCAGGCTTGGATTTCTTTGTTAGAAAAGGCTTCTGTTTGGCCACGCAACCGCACAGCGCAGGTGTATGAAGAATATGGGAGATTGTCACATGCATTACACAACCAGTACTTCCCAGAAATTCCTGCAGCTCCTTTAATATCGCTGTAGGCCTCTTGGCAGCCTCCTGGACCGATTTTCTTCTTGTCTTTTCATTCATTTTTGAGGGACGTCCAGTTCTTGGTCATGTTGTTGTTGTTGTTGTTGTTGTTGTTGTTGTTGTTGTTGTTGTTGTGCCAAATTAATTGTCTTCACTTTTGGGTAAATGACTAGTGTCCTTTACTTATTTCTCATTATTTCTCTCTCCACAGTGTATGGGCACCAACAAACCAACTATGGCCATTCGATACCTGGAAAAAGCAAAACCCTGGATCACGGATATTATTCAGCAGGTGGACAAGATAAATAAAAGGTAATGAAATGTATAAGCCTTGATAAAAATGCTATATATGACACTAATAGGACATTGGGCTCTAAATGCTTTCAGATGGCACACAACTGAAAGCACTATGTCCTGAGTCTGGAATGGTCATAGGACAAGGTTCCATATGTGTGAAGGGGGGGCCCAGGTTTGAAGCTCTAGGTCCCAAGAGAGAGAGAGATGGCCCCCTCACTTTCTCTCTCTTAGCTTTAGAATAAGATGAAGAAATTATAATAGGAACCAGATGTGGACTATATGTCAAAAATGGACTCAAAACTTTGTGGCAAAGAACATTTGGCACGTTTCTCTCCAAGCAAAGACTTGATTCTGACTTTGATCTCTAAATGCAAATAAACATTTTTTTTTATGCAAAAGACGGGCGTCACCGAAGAGTTTCTTCCTTCACCTTCACAGCATTGCTACTGAAAAAACCACAAGAATTTGGCCTCAGGAACTTCGGCGTGCTGTGGCCTGCTGCGTTGACAGCTGCTTCTGCTCCTTTCGCAGGCAGCAGGTGGGTTTTCACCCATGTGTGAGTGCTGGTTTGTTCGTTGGGGCTGTTCTGTTTGCTGTCTGGTCGCACCGTTAGAGAACTCCTTTGTGTCGGCGTGCCATGAAGAATAAAGGCAAAAAAGAGAATAAAGGAAAGAAGAGAATAAAGGGAAAAAAGAGTTTTGGAGTTAGTATAAGTTTGGAGGTTCATGTAACTCTAACACTTCGCCCCACCCCTCTATCTTAACAAGAATTATGACACCCCACCCCTAGACGTGAGCAACAGAGGGCTAAGGGCTCAGTTGTAGGGGCGAGGGGTGAAATGGGACTGGGCCTCAGTAAATGTAAAATGTGATAAACAGGTCAGTTTAAACCAAACATAAAGAAGAGCCAATAGGGGCCTTCAGAAAAGCGACCACGGCAGGCTTTACACACAGCGTTCTCTGGTTTCACTGGAAAGTCAGACGTATTTGGCTGGTTCTGCAGGTTAGAACTGTTTTTCTCTGGTTTTACTGCAAAGCCAAGTCCTGAATAAGCACAAAAACGAGCGCACACCGCCTGGGTCCACAGGTTAACTGTTCTACTCACGTGTGGAGCAGCAGGCTGAGTGAGTGATTAACCAACAGCACTAAATCCACTTTGGTCATCACGGGTTACTCAAACTGAGCCCAAAGTCCAGCACACACACACACACACAGCAGAGAGGGTTCTGCCACAGGCCAAGTGTGTGTGAGTGTGAGAGCCATGTCTTCTCTGGCTGTGTTCCTGAAGAACGTTCCTGCCTGGTTCCTGTGTGGAGGAGTTTTCCTGCCCGTTGCTGTCCTGCTGCTGCTGCTGATCATCCACCTCAGCTGGAAACTACAGGAAGGTAGGAAACACTAAACCCCAGCACTGAATCAGGATCAGGACGGTTCCTTTAGCTGCTACAGACCATCCGAGTCCTTAAAGGATCACTCAGCCCTGTTCGGCGTCTGTCACTGGTATCTATAGTGCTTGACTGATCACCATAGACTACAATTTGAACCTTTCCCTGAACTTACTTGGAAGCTAAAGGACAGTTGCTGAGCTCCATCAGTGAACATCTACACGTAACGTCAAATCCGTCAGTGTTTCTCCTTCAGAAACTCTCCTTTAAAAGGCTTTTGTAAATTAAGCTGTAGTGCATTCTTTCATAGATGTCTTCATAGATGGCTTCACAGGTGCCTAAAAGGGTTCTTTGGTGCAATGCTATAGAAGAACCGCCTTAAAAACTAAGGTGACTAAAAGGGTTCTTTGGAGCGATGCTATAGAAGAACCGCCTTAAAAACTAAGGTGACTAAAAGGGTTCTTTGGAACAACAATATAAAAGAACCACCTTAACAAAGGTGCCAAAAAGGGTTCTTTGGAACAATGCTACAAAAGAACCGCCTTATAAACAAAGGTGCCTTAAAGGGTTCTCTGGAGCAACGCTACAGAAGAACCACCTTAAAAATAAAGGTGTCTAAATGGGTTCTTTGGAGCGATGCTGTAGAAGAACCATTTTGGTTTCATAACCTTTAACTGTATCTCTCTGTGTTTGTCTCTCTCTCTCAGTGGAGGTGGAGCTGTCTCGGGTTCGAGACCCTCGGGACACGATGGAGCGACTGACCTTCAGACCCACACACACACACATCCACCATCACACACACACTCACCTGCACAGATCAGCCGAGACGTGAGGACAAGCGGAGTTCACAGGAACACTAACGGCAGCTGAAGCCCTGAGAACGGAGAACATGTGGAGGGAATGGCGTGGAACACCTGGGGAACAAGCAGGACCCTCAGAACTGCTGAATTAAGGGGCTCGCGCATTAGACCTGTTTCATGTTAATCGGTCTTTTAGACTGATTAAGTAAATGAGCTCTGTTCTGATTGGCTGCACACTGTTCAAATAGCAGTCTTGACTCCTTATGGCTTCAGTGTGAGGGGGCGGGGCTAAACTGCTGTAGGCTAAGTAGGCCAGAGATATTTGTTTACGTTGAAGGGAAGCCCTCAGGGCCTTCCAGGCCTTCAAAGCTCTTCATGAACAAAAAACATCTCTCCTGGTCTTCTGGAAGTTCTAGATACGTCACTAACTGAACGCGAGCCGTAGTCTAAGCAGGTGTCGGGTAGTTGTTAGGAATGCAAGCAGCTCTGGAAGAGTCACCATACACTCTCAGAAACAAAGGTACTAAACCATCACTGGGGTGAGACCCTCAAGGCTCCATTTCAGTACCTTCAGTCAGGGAACATAACTGAACCATAACCCACTGAAATGATCTGTTCTAAGTACTCCACACACCCCGCCTCGCCTCGCCTCCAGGCTTTTATTCTTCTGTTCTGTTTTAAGACATTTGGTTATGAAAAGGAAATACCAACTTTTCACCTGGAGAAACTGATTTAAGCTCCACAATCAGACCTTAGAACCACTCTAGAACCTCTGAGGGAACAATTATAAATGGTGTAAAACTGATACATACAGGCTCATACGATTGATAATGTCTGTTACAAGCTTCAAATAAAACACATGAATGTCTGTTATAACCTTCAAATGTCTGTATTTATTGTAGAACAGTAGAAAGATGTGGGTGTTGATCACTGTTAGCGGAGTGCCACCGGTTTACATACTACACATGACACGGGCCTTTTAAAGACGGTCCAAAACCCTGAGCTCTAAGATTAACAAGTTACAGTTTCATTATCTTTCTGCACAAACGGCAAGTGATCACATGAAAACGGGTTTTAAAAAATGGGCTTAAAGATCTGTGGGCAGGTCTAGACCTGACAGGGAAGACTAATCACCAAAGGCTCAACTACACGTAGCCCATATGATAATCCAAGTGATACTAATCAGTAGAATGAGCGCAAGGCCAGTGTGTAGGTTCGAAAGGGACGGGTAAGATTAAAGACACTCATCTGCCACTTTATTAGGTTTAATTGCTTGTTAACACAAATAGGTAATCAGCCAAACACACGGACGCAGCTCAACTCTGTGAAAGGTTTCATGAAACAGCTAATCATAATGTGATCACGTTAAACATCAGCTCACCATCAGACACCGACTTCACCGTAGGAACGGACAAGAAAATAAAACCGATGGATTACTGAGCGGGTGAAATGGTGATTGTTTTTGATTTGTTGCATACGACTCCGCATTTCACGAAGTTTCACGGGGTGAAGCCAGCCTTAAGGAAACGAGAATTAGACAAGAGACGAGAATTAGAGAATAAACAAACTTTATTTCAACAGTGTTACACAAAGAGAGGACAGGGAGTGGCGGTAGGTGGGCGGGGCCAAAAACACAACACATTTATCCAAGCTGCTAAAACGAAGGGGGTCAGATGGGCGCCTTCTTTAGTCAGCGGCACAAAGAGAGAGAGAGAGAGAGAGAAAGAAAGAGAGAGAGAGAGAGAGAAAGCAAGAGAAAGAGGCCGCAGGGCAGTAGGCCAGAGTGGGAGGAGCTTCATTCATTTATTTATCTACATGTAAAAGATTCCATTGTGGCAAATCCATTTTTTCCTTTTAGTCAAAGAAAAAAAATCTGACGTAAATATATTAAAAATATGTAAAAGGGGCAAACAAACCCACCTCATTCAGAAAAGAATCAGCTAAAATCATCGGTTTTACAGACGAGACACAGAATTAAAATATCAGAGAAAAAAAAAATACAAATATTTCTGATTACTGGAGCCAGAAAGTCGTGTAGGAAAAGCAAAAATGTATTCAAAAGCTGCCCAGAGTTTAAGTTTTCTTTTATAGTGTAGTTTGTATTGGAGTTTTAAGTTCCCTACGAGAGGTAGACGAAGTGCACCTCCCAGTGGTGGAATGTTTGTTTGTTTATTTGTTTGTTTGACTGCATAGAGGAAGTATTGGCACCTGTTGTGCTAGTGGAGGAAATAACGCCGTCCCATGCTGGTCCCTTACGGAAAGATTACCAAGTTAATCTTTTAAACTTTATGCTGGTAACAATCAGCAGTCCCGCCCCGTCTCCTAACTGACATTAAACCCTCCCTATCCCCTTTATAAAATGGTCCGAGATCATACATCAAATCATTTTATATATGTATATAGACTGCCCACCTAGTTTTTACAAAGTGGTCATCCATAAGAGAAATCCGTTACGACTGGATTGTAAAACTTCATCGTTTCAGCTCTCCGGATCTTCCCCCCTCTGTACGTGCTAGGAATGTGAATCACTACTTAACAATAAAAATGTAGAGCAAATGCTACCTGTTCTTAATAAACATTGGACAACCTTTTGGGGAATAAAAACATCAATAATAAACACGCTACAAAAAATGTTAGCTAAGTGGTTCTGGTTTCTGAACAATAACGAATGCAGGTGTCCGAGGCGCTGACGCCGAGGTCTTCTCTCGTCCTCAGTCCCGAGAGACGAACGCTCGTCTACTCGCGTAGAGAATGGAAGGGAACAGGTCCGTCCGGACTAAACGAAAGATGAACCTCGCGGGCTTCAGCTCTGAAAAAAAAAAAAAAAAGAGATTGGTTTAATGACTCATTGGCTATTTTGAAACAGTTAGCTCCGCCCACACAATCTGATTGGTTGAAGTGTCCTTCCTGTGGTGCTGTATACCATAACAGTGTTTTTTCCCACCAAACCCGTATCATTCCACTGACCATGTATAAAATTCTTCACTCTAAGCTGATGAAACTACTTTTTGGTGGAAGAAACTGGCAATGTTATGTACACATTTTTGAAAATGTTCCTTTCCTTCTTCTCTTTACAGTGTAAAAACACTTCAGATCAGCCTTTAAGATATTGATGCAGTTAGTGGATAAGTTACAAATCTGTGAAAGCACCATTGACTCACACATATTTACACATTTTAGAGTAACATGCTGCCTTCTAGATGACGTCTTCTTCAGGGATGTTCATGATTTATTTCAATATGACACCAAAAAAGAAACATTATGCATCTGTTACAACAGCAAGGCTGCATAATCAGAGCGGGCAGTACCAAGTACAACAACAAAAGCTCCTAAGCTGAAGATGTGGATTACGGAAAAAAGAAAAAATTCTGCTTTCTATACTGGACCTGCTGGTGTCTTTAGTCTCCAAACATTTCTTAAGTTTCATACGGGTCAAACAGAATTCACTAAAAATTTATCGCATTTGGTTTTACCCATTTTTTTGTAAGTGATGTTTGATTATTGCAAATACATGCAGCACTCAGATGATCTATTTATTAAGGCTGTTATCTTTAAGTACGTTTACTGGTGCTTAATAATACAATCGGATTTCTGCAGTTACCTATTATAGTCATGTAAAGAGCACGCTACTCAAGTAGGTCGAGAAATCTGATAAAGAGACTGAATTTTAGCTCAGTAATCAGATTTCTCTTACTCTGATTTCTTTCGGGTTTCTCAGTCTACGCATGTGTAAAACACTGCGGTACCAGAAATAAGCAGCAGCGTCACTGAGACACAGCAAAACGAGGTTGAGAACGACTACATGCTTGACGAAATGAAGGATTTACATTTACGGCATTTGGCTGACGCTCTTATCCAGAGCCACTTAAAATTGGATCAATTTACACAGGTAGGTGAAGGCGGTGTTAGGAGTCTTGCCCAAGGACTCTTATTGGTATAGTGTAGGATTCTTACCCAGGTGGGGATTGAACCCCAGTCTACAGCGTTGAAAGCAGAGGTGTTACCCACTACACCAACCAACCACTATGCCAATAGAAATATTAGTTATCTTCTAGATTTTCATATTTTCAGAAAAGTGAATTTTTAAAAGCTGCAGCATGAAGTTTGAGTTTTACGTTACGTTTACATCACATTGTCTTCTGAGAGTTTACCAGGCACGGCCTGTTGGGACGACACACCACGGTCGTCCTCGGACCCACTGGAGTTGGCTTGGGGTCTCCCGGGTTGAGCTGGAGGAAGTTGCTGGGGAACAGGGTCATCTGGGATTCTCCGCTTTCCCTACTGCCACCATGACCCGAGCTGGACCATGCGATTTAGGATGATGCCGAATTTTGGGGGAATGCCAACCTTTATCACCCCACCTTTATTGTTATCACATGACATTACCGTGTGGTACCTGACATGACTTCGCGTTACATTTTGAGGTGCTCTGAGCAATTTTACACTATTTCGGAATGGGATCCATTCTTCCCTGACCTGCTGATAGCTGATCCAGCATTTTCAGACCAGTGCCATCACTACCAGGTCTGCGGAAACTCTTCACTTTGAAGCCTTGCTAAATATCCAGGCAGCTCCGTTTTTACAGAGCTACTTTCAGATAACGCTGACCACAATCAATGAGAGGTTATGATGCAGCGAACCCTTCAAAACAGGCAAGAAACCCGGAACAGCGAGGAACAGCGACTGAACTGGAAAACAGAAGGTCCACATAGAGAATTCCCTTCTATTGACCTTCTAGATTTGATGCATAGCACCTGCATTACTGAACCCGTATTCAGAGTAAAGCCTGATTTCGTTGGCGTGTTAGCAGTGTCGCCCAGCGGTAAGCAGAGCTACATTAACAACGTGAGGACAGACAATGTTGCCGTAATGTTAGAGAGCAGACAACATGAGAAAAGACATTAGAAAAGACATGAGCTCAAACAGATGTAAGGAAACTACATCTGTTCTTAGTGAGGCCTGGATAAACGCACACATGCAAGACATGCACTGCAAAAACGATCTTGGCAAACGAAAGCAGCTTAAACAACTATATGGACTATTTATCTTGTATTTCCTAATTAAGACATTATGGTGAGGTTGAGATTATTGAGTCTATTTTGCAGTTTTTCCTTCTTTTGAGTCTTTTTCATGATGCAGTAGCTATTCAGTAGATGAAATGCACGTATTATACATACCGTATGTATCGTACGTTGTACCTGTAGTCTTGTATTGAACATACACACTCACCGCCCACTTTATTAGGTCTTCTCAAAGTTCTAGATACGTCACTAACTGAATACGAGCCGTAGTCTAAGCAGGTGTCCGTTAGTTGTTAGGAGTCACTATACACTCTCAGAAATAAAGGTACCAAACCGTAACTGGGGTGGTACCCTAAAGGCTCAATCTCAGTACCTTTAGTCAGGGAACATACACTCATCGGCCACTTTAGTTCAGTTGCTCGTTAACACAAATAGCTAATCAGCCAATCACACGGCTGCAGCTCACGGCATTTAGGCATGTAGAGGTGGTCAAGACGACTTGCTGAAGTGCAGACCGAGCATCAGAACGGGGAAGAAAGGGGATTTAAGGGGCTTTGAACGTGGCGTGGTTGTTGGTGCCAGACGGGCTGGTCTGAGTATTTCAGAAACTGCTGATCTGCTGGGATTTTCACGCTCAACCATCTCCAGGGTTTACAGAGAACGGTCCGAAAAAGAGGAAATATCCAGTGAGCGGTCAGTTGTGTGGACGAAAATGCCTTGTTGATGCGAGAGGTCAGAGGAGAATGGGCAGACTGGTTCCAGATGATAGAAAGGCAAAAGGGGGTCCAGCGTTTTACAAGCAAGTACCTAATAAAGTGGCCAGTGAGTGTACGTTTCATATACACCGTACAGTTGAAACCTGCATACTATATACAAACAAGTGCCAACTGTGGCTTCTCGAGATCGTTACTGTGCTTCAGTGGTCGCAAAATATACTTGTGAAATTTCATTTTCAATTCTGAGTTTTTCATCATCCATACGACTCCAGAGCAACTACATAAGCCTTTCATGACACCTGACATTAACTGACATAGGTTTATGAAGGCTTATTCCAATCACTGTCAGATGTCAAAAAACAAAAATTGCGAAATGACAGCTGACACTTGCTGGAATAAGCCTTCATGAATGTTTATGTAGGTTTATGTAGCTTTACGAATGCAGCCCTTCAGAAGACTTAACTTTAATTTTCTTCCAAATGAAATGTTCACAGTGCTTGTTTCCTAAAGTGACGTCTGAAATGGGTAAAATGATCTGCCAGTGCAGAAACACGACAGGATTGTTTTATAAAATATAAAACGTGCAGAATTAGGACGAATAATCTTACATTAGTCCCTTATATTTAAAGCACTTTTACTTGCCAAGAGATCCTTTCTGCTGTGTGCTTATCAGCCAATTCACAGAACAGGGAACGGACAGACTGGGATGGATTCAGTACACATAAAAAATAAAGAAAGAAAGAAAAAGAAAGAGGAGATGAAAAGAGCTGGCCGTCAAGGAAAGCTCTGGACGCCACGATCTTACCTCCCCTCTACTCGTCATCCTCGGCCAGCTCGGTCTCCTTGTGCACGACCACGCGGGTGACGGACATGTCCGGGTGCTGCTCTTTGGCTTCCTTTATGGCCTGGGCCAAGGCCTGACCAGCCCAGGGGTCAAACAAACAAATAAATGAACAAAAACAAACACAAAGAAAGGAAAGAACTGTGTTTCAGAAAAATGAAAGAACGAAAAGCAACTAATAGCAACTAAATGGTAAACACAGATGATGAGGGGAGCACATACATTCACACAGACAGCTAACACAGTGAGGGGCGACTCCTCTCATGGCCGGCTTGGACACCGAGGAGGCACCAATGCCAGGCCATGAGGACCGCAGACACACGATGCTGCTGAAATGTGAGGAATCTGGTAACATCCTTAACCGTATCCTATCACACACACTGCGTCATGTTTTCCTCACCTTTAGAGGGCGACAGTGAGCATTGTTTGTTTATTTGCATTCAAGCCAGTCGAGGATAAAGTCACCAAGCACTATTACAGCATCCCTAAGGGTGTTCATTCCACTGGCGCCAGGAAACTGGAACGTCCAGTACTACAGCTTCCAGTTTGCTGGGTTTTGGTGCTCCAGTAGGACCTAAAGGCACCTGAGACTGTTCTTTAGTAAGACTTACAGCTGAAGCCAGTGACCATTTGAATTCCAGTTGAGGACAAAGTCACCAAGCAGTATTATTTCAATAAGGACGGTTATTATTTTTCCAATAAGTGCACCAGAATTTAAACTACAGCTCCGTGTCGATCCTTCGACGGCTGTTTTTAGAACTTTTCTTCCTTTCTAAAGAGTTTAACACGGAAGCCTACTGAGGACGCCAAGTGTGCTGATCTCCGAAGCGTTTTAACAGAAAAAATAAAATCTTCGATTACATTTACGCAAGATTTAATATAACTGTGGTGTCCGAGCACTAAATATTATATGAAGTCAGCACAACACGTGTTAAACTAAGAGGACCAGTAAGTAGGACAGTTAACCCATCAGCTTTCACTCACATGAGATTAAACTTTTAAGCTTAGTCCAAGTCTACAACTGATTTGTTTGTCTATGTGGACATTTGTCAGTGCAGACCAGTGCAGTATATTATTTCATACCCAGCCAGAGTATTATTATAAGCAAATATTTTTGCTTATTAGCCATATTAAATGCTTTAGATTGGTTATTATGACTGTTTCTGGCTCTAATGGAGGTGGAAAATAAACAAGAACTAGAACCGTAAGTTCTGTTGGCTGCTGTTTGGGTCAGTTCTTGTTATGCAATGGAAAAACACAGAACCGTAAACTAGTTATTACTTTCACATGTTCACTACATTTACATTTATGGCATCTGGCAGAGACTCTTATCCAGAGCAACTTACAATTTGTTGGTTTTACACAGGGAGGTGAAGGTAGTGTTAGGAGTCTTGCCCAAGTATAGTGTACGACTCCTAGTGGTATTGTGTAGGGTGCTTACCTGGGTGGGGCATTGAACCCCAGTCTACAGTGTAGGAGGTGTTACCCACTACAATATCCAACATTTAACACAAACTTAGGTGTGTGTTAAATGGTCTTAGCCTGTTTGCTAGTAGCTACTATACAATTTTTGGCCCCATGTCCCCACTCCCTTGATGTGACACTACCCAACCAGGCAATCTCAACCAACATATGTTTGGGCCCTGAGCCGAAGTCTAAACCCAAAGTTGCTTCATCTTTCAATTTCACCCCACACAGCAATTGCCAGACTCCTGAAATTTAAAGAAAGCAGCTTAAAAATGACCTGCTGTATATTCCACATGAGAAAATAACGGCTTGAGAGTGAAAATCTACAAAGTGACTGACACAGACATTAACTTTCCTGTAAATTTGTTTAATTCCCTTCACAATGGAGACTGTATACTGTATCTAGGCCCTGCACTGTAACCATTTAGTGATCTTCTTTGCATGTTCCTTTAATCGATTTGAAGAATCAAATGAACGGTAAAAAATTAGTCACTGTGTGAAACTAAGCGTAGGTGTGTGTATGATCACTGCCTGCTGTGGTCCTCAGACCCTTCACTGATCAACTCCCTCCACAGCTCTGGAAGGAGCAATGAGCCGAGTTTTGTAGATCGACGCTCCACCAACATCTCCAACGAGTCATCTAAACACGCCTCCAGCCACGGTTCACATTCGTAAAAGAACATCAAAACATCAGCAGCTCACTGTCGGCCAACAGCACCCAAAGAAACCACTGCCGGGCTTCACACGGCCTGCCTGGCGGTTCCTCAGCTCTGTGTACCCAGGAGCTCACCTGGTCATGGTCGATATCCGAGTCGCCCGTGATGACGATGCGTTTCTCAATTCGAGTTTCTGACAGGCCGCCTTTTAGCGTCTGACAAATAAAGTAACACAAACAGAAACGGTCAACGAAGAAATCAGAACAACATCTTAAACTCTGAGGGTCAGTATGAGGTTCCAGACTGCAGCTCCCGACCCTCACAACTACAGAACTTACAGTCTAAATAATTCATAGTACATACTGAATAATTCACAGTAGATAGTGAATAAATTATAGTAGTTACTGAATAATTCATAGATACTGAATAATTCATAGTAGATAATGAATAAATTATAGTTACTGAATAAATTATAGTAGTTACTGAATAAATTATAGTAGTTACCGAATAATTCATAGATACTGAATAATTCATAGTAGATACTGAATTCATAAAAAAATTAATTAAAAAAATGAATTGTGGTTACAGAAAAATTCATAGTGGTTGAATTTACAATGGTTAATAAAAAAATCACAATGGTTGGTAAAAACAAAAGTAAACAAAAACAACAAAAAAAAACAGTAGATACTGAATGATTCATATTAGATACTGAACAATTCCTCGTTACCTTGGTGATGTGTGTGGTTGTAGTTGTACACAGTGACTCTGAGGTGATGGTCTGGGCAGTCATTAGAACGCCTGGCTCTCCGTCTCCAGTACCGTCCAACTGCCAACCACACGACAAACAAACAGTGAACAAGCTTATACTCCATGAATTTAGGAAATGCACAAACTCGTTTTTCCTCGGCTCATGGTCAGCAGGCAAACTACGGAAAAGCCCGAAGCATCAGTGAGCTGTACACGCTCAACTCGGCATGGCTGTTATTGTTATTGCTTTAGGGGGGTCGGTACAGCATCGGTATTGGAATGTTTTTCCATCCCTGTGACAGCAGTAACTTTCAAAAGCACTCGTTCTTCCCTTATATGGCCTATTTCGGGCTATGAGAGTGCAAGACGGATGGTCAGTCAGTGAGTGTGGCTGGCTGTGAGTGTGAAGGGGGCGGGACCTGGGCAGCTTCGTAAGTGATGGTCTTGGTTTCCGTGTGAACGATCGGAACCTCCTTGGTGGCGATTTCTGTCTTCTGAGCTGCAAATGTGTCCGAAATGGTCACCATTTCTGTCTTCACCACGGGGGGCTACAAGAGAGAGTCCAGGGGTCAGTAACTCGGCACGCTCAACACACACGCAAACACACACAGGGGGGCAAACACTCCACAGACCAGCAGGCGATGATCTTTTCCGTGCTTTAAGAGAGAAAACCAAAACCCAGCGCTCCAAACTACAGATCTTTGGTTTTTGATAATGCAGAATAAAACCAGCGCATGCAAACTAGAAAACAGCAAGCTGAAAAATAAATAAATAAGCAATCAAGCGAATAAAGAAAAGCAAATAAGCTTCATCAGATGTTGAGCTTTGGTAGGATTTTGATATGTGACGTTGCAAACGATAACAGCAAGCTGGAAAGTAAATAAATAGACAGATAAACACTAAATAGGTGATAAATTGTGAAGCAGATGTTGGTCTTTGGTGGAGTTTGGAGAAGTGAAGTATTGATCGATGCTGCAGTTTTGGTTTCTGTGCTGTTTCTGGGGGTAAATGAATATAAAACAGCCTAAACACAAACACACACGACTTGGTACCGTGTCAGAGACCACCCGTCATTTATTTAACCCCTTAAAATTTCAGGCTTGTTATATACTAAGGCTCATCATTCAGTAACTACGGGGACTTTAATGCAAACCGCCTGCTACTCTTATTATAGAAGTGTGGAATAAAACTTTGGCCATTTAAAGGGTTAATGTCCAGTTAAAAAGAGCCATTTAGTACAAGTTGCTCAGTTTTCAGGAGGTTTTCTAAGAAGATTAGATATTAGACAATCTTGCATAAGCAAGGAGAAAGTCAAAGAAAGTAAGTGGGGGGGGGGGGGAAACAGGAGTTTCCAAAAAAAAACATCCAGAAGTTAAAGAACATAAATAAATAAAGCTACAGAGAAAATGAGGCTCCTAACAACCACCTGGAAGAGCTGGTAGCCCCCAAAACTGCCTAAACAGATAAACAGCGCCTAAAGCTTTGATCTCTGAGAGAGAGGAGAAGATCAAGCTGCTTCAGATCTGAAAACATCCACAGGTGTTTCTGTCCATCCTTCCACTGTGAGGAGACCACTCAGCGCTGTGGGTCTGAAAGGACGTGTAGCTGATCAAGAAGAACCTCACTGAGAAAAGGAGACGGACACACCAAACAAAGAAGCTGGATGGACTGACCACCCCAGAGTCCAGACCTCAGCACCACTGAATGGGTTTGATTAGTTCAGATAATGAACCAGCTTCTCAGACTGAACGTTGGAGGCGTGTCTGCAGGTTCTCTGAGGAACTGAAAGTGAGGCTCCTGAGAAGAACGGAAGCTGGAATGAAGCTGAAGAGGGACTCGCTGACCCTCAGATAGCTGAGATTAGATTTAGCTGCTGAGGCTTCTGGGTAATTTCCTGATACGTGTTTATTTTTTTTCCCTAACAATAAATATCTCGTACTTCACGGCCGTTTTAACAGGAAATGAAATAAATGTAAAGTGGTCTTCAACTTCTCCACAGTACTGTGTGTGTTTGTGTGATGACAAGCGATGCCTCTGAGCCAGTAATGCCAACACACACTGAGAACAACACACAATAAAACACCAAGCAGAAACACACACACACTACACACAGAGCCCAACACACATGCACTATAGCTCTGCCATGCAGCGGCCCAGGCTAACTCTACTAGCACCTTTCACAGTGATGACGGATACACACTGTGTGTGTGTGAGTGTGTGTGCGTGTGTGTGTGTGTGTGTGTGTGTGTTCGTTCTACAGTAACAGTCAAATTTTTGGTCCCACCTGATTGAACTGAACTGCATATTTTTTATTATTATTATATAATTATATAATATTATTATTATAATTATTATTAAATGCTGAAGCTTAAATGCTCAAAACGTGCTTCTAATAAGCAACAGTGAAGTCGATGTCGACATGAGCGGATCATGTTTACATATTAGATACATTCACGCTACAATCTGTAGGGATGCATCAAGAAATGCCAGATTTTCTGCAAAAACCTTGATTTATTATCGCTTTTTTCGTGACGTCACGCTGTACAGTCGCTGTCATTTTGAGGGCTGAATCAGGGAGCGGCTGCGCTGCACGACGCCTTCGATCTGCTGTGCTTTGTGAACGATTCACCTGCAATACGTGACGAGAGACACGCAGACCTTTAATGCAGTGTTTTCACTCCAGGTTGGGAGCCGCCGCTCTGTGTAGTTCAGTGTTTCTCTGCTGTTCACGCCTCGTTTAGCTCCAGAAGGGATTAATCAGCTGATTATATCAGGAATTTTAACCAGGAATCTCAGTTATGCAGGGCAGGGGTTTCAGGACTGGAGCTGAGCTCTGAACTAACTGCACCAGAAAACTCACAGAATCACGTGCAGCACTGAACGTTTAGCCAGTATTACGTCATGAATTAAATTCAATTTAAAAATAGCGTTTTTAAGTTTGTGTTCGGTTTTCGGTTTAATTTTCACTCATTTTCATGGCTTAACTCATCGTATTTTGCTGTGTGACGCACACGGAAACAATCGGCACCGGGTCTGTTTAACACGCTGTTTAACACTCACAAGTGTGCAGTTACTGCTGTAATCCCATTAAAAGAGCTTGGTAACGCAGCTCTAAACCACCGACCTCATCCTTACAAAGACGTTAAGACGTCAAACTGAGCCCTGTGCTTATGTATTATTTCCAAAAACACACATTTTGAAGGCTAAGACGTTTTGTGTGACCACATGTGTGACCATATGTTCTTCAGTCCTGTTGGAAAAGTATCTCAGGTGGCTCCTCATGAAGCTGCTCCAGAGATCACAGAGAGCATTTAAGCCACAATAAGACAAATCGAACATAATCTGGACTTGTTTTGGTCACTGGATGATTCCACATGTGTTACTTCATCGTTTTTGACATGTTCAGTATTATTATTACTTCGATTATTACCATGAGTGGGTGTGTCCAAACGCTTGACTGGGACTGTTTGTGTTGGAAGTGTGTGGAGATGAATAAGATGAAACAGCACCAAATGAAAACAGCTGAGTGATCAGATGACATGAATGGAGAACTTACACAGACGCACAGTGAGTCGGTACATACTGAAAACGACGAATACTGAATGGAACATCGACGGTATATCAGTGTTAGTGTTTCTATCAACTTCAGCGACGTGTTTGTGTGCGTTTTAGTGTTTTATTGCTTCTTTTTACGAGGATCGTTCAGAATTTAGCTTTATTCTCACTGCTATTGATCGATTTCTCTGCGCTTTAACTTTCATTTAGAAAAGCAGAGATCGTGAAGGAGGGGGCAGCAACTGTTGCGAACGTTAAAGCGAGAGAGAAAAAGACAGATTTCTCTGCTTTCCAGTGGAGGAGAGGTAGCAGCGGCGGCAGAGGGATGGAGGGATGATGGAGGAGGAAGAGAAGAGCAGGAGTGAAGACGAAGTTGCCCCCTTTTTTTTTTCTTTTTTTTTTAGATTTAGGCAAGATTTTTCACCCAATTTACCTCCGAGCAACAGATCACCTGTGGCACGCGCTCCGTTTCCACGTGAGACGCGTCGCCATTGACAACGCAAGGCTCCGCCTCCTCCTCTTCCTCAGCAACAGCACCCAGTGTGGGCGGGGCTTCCTCTCCGTCGAGGGTGTGGCCATTGGGCGCTTCATCTGGAGTCACCAGCACTTCATCTCCGGATGCCTCCTCTTCCTGTTGCTCAGCAACCGTCTCCTCTTTGCTCGCGATGTCAATTGTTTCAGCCTCCCTGACTGGCTGTGGCTCTGTCTCAGTGGGCGGAGCCTCTTTTTTCAGCTCTTGCTCCTCGTCGGGCTCTTCTTTGATGAGGTGGGCGGAGTCTGAGGGGCTCTGAGGGTGAAACTCCGCCTCTTCCTCGCTCTCGCTGTCCGAAGACGCGCTCTTCTCTTCCTCCTTCTCTTCCGGCGCGCTCTCCGTAACCGCGGTTACAGCGGCCGGCGCCTCAGAGCTGGAGCTTTTGGGCTTGGCGGCTTTGATGACTTCCTCGATAACGACGGTCTCTTCCACGACCTCAATGACCTCGGGCTGACCGTTAAGCTCAGATATCGGTTTGTCCTCAGCGCTCTACAAAACGGGACAGCAAAAACAATAAACAAACAAACAACAAGCAAACAAACAAAGAAGGGATGGAGAGAAAAAAAAAAACAATGACCACACAAGCAAAAACGATAAGGAGAAACATCTAAAACCAGATGGAGAAATAAAAACACAGTCAACAAGCAAACTGGGATGACTGGAAACAGCAGATGGAACAATGGACAGATATATGGAGACGTGGATGAATGAATGGGCGAGAGACAGAGAAAAAGAGAGAGAGAGAGAGAGAGAGAGAGAGAGAGAGAGAGAGAGAGAGAGAGAGAGAGAGAGAGAGAGAGAGAGCGCGAGAGAGCAGATGGTCGAACTCAGGGCGTCTGTAATGGGATGAGAATGGGAAGTGTGCGTGTTAGCTGTGGAGTTAGGTGCGTTATGGTGTGTTAGGCTGTCGTTTGGTTGACGTTCGGTCGACAGATTGACCACCTGGCCGACGTTTCC